>NC_079564.1:1159099-1459099 GCF_015846415.1 Triplophysa dalaica | reverse complement strand
ATGTAAATATATAAACATTTTATGACGTAATGGACATTATGAACTACTGTAAAGAATGAAACTGTAACAGCCTAAAAACTGCAACAATGACCGACGTGTTTACAGAGACACTTGACCGCTTTGCATTCTTCAAAGGGAGTAAAACACACAGTAACTTACCTTGTTTTTTCGACTCTTTCCATCCAACTGGCTCCAGTGACGTGTCGGGTGGCAGAGGAAGTTGAACGATTCAAAAATCAAACCCGGCGTGTCTGGAACTCACTTTTGACTCGTTTCAACCCGAGAAATCGCACACACGGACATTCATCATGTCATCTATGAACCGCCCGTGAGAGAAACACACCGCGATTTCCCGAAGTTCCGAAACAATCAGTCACGCGACCAAACGAGAGACGGAAATGTTTTAACTGTTGCGGGAGACAAGCCAGCAGCGCCCTCTAACGACCATGTGTTGTATTATTTCGAGTCACGATATAACAGCACTTTAACACTTTGCATCGTATCAAAGAAAAAAAAACATTAGTCCAATATAGAATAAATATATATAGCGAATTAACGATAGCATCTGGTTTGTTTGTTTCTTTGTTTGCTATATATTTTGTGTCAAATTTATGTAAGATGTACAAATTTTCTATAGTATCTGAGTGGATAAATGTCTGTTAATGAGCCATAACAGGAAACTATGCATGCGATTACACAAGAGAGTATTTGCAATAATATAATAGAATGCACACTATGCTGTGAAATTGTTATTGATCGGTAGTTTATTGCTTTAACACAAAAGGAAAACAATTAAATACATTTTTAAAGGATTTTGAGGTCTAATCATATAAAACCCGATTTGACCACTCGTTTTGAAATTGTCGGCTTTTGTCCTCCTAGACTTGCCGTAACACAGCGACGCCTCCCCCCAGAAACATGTCAAATGTTGGAGGAATAACAAAGGTGAATTTACCCGTTTTAAATACATGATTTTAAATTAGTTGTAAGTGACATTACTACAGTTTATTACTGCAGAATGCTTTACATTAAATGCATTTGTGATGCTCTAAAGCTGCGCCCAGTGTAACGTTACAGTGATGTAGCTAAGCTAACTGTATCTTGTTTACATTTATGCAATTGCCAAACGCTTTTATCCAAATGAGATTGCATCGTACTTTACATTTCTCGTCTTAGTGTCTTTAACAGGGGTGCAGATGTTTGTGTTTTATTGCATTTATAGACACATTTTGTGTCTCAAATAGAGAATTATTTTGTGTTTTAGTCATTTTCTGTTAAATTATGTTATGAGTGGAATTATAAGCAATAAAGTGTAGATATGCATAATATGTACAATATGATGTACATCATGAGATTTGCGTTTTAAACAGGGAAATGTATTATTTTGGAGAACCATGTGTTTCTTTTTCCTCATTTATACAATTTTTATAGTTAGAATGGTGCCTATTCTCAATTCATTCATTCATAAATGATATTTTATCATTAAATTATGCTTTATTCATAAGTACTTCTCTTTTCTCTGAGGTTGACTATTGTAAATTCTTTTTTTTTTTCCATTCTCAGTTGGTGCTCCCTATGGCAGTGCCCGGAGGCCTTGGCCTGATGTCTGCTGCTGTTTTTGCTGAAAGCAAGGCCAAACTAAATTCCACTACTCTGATGACTGATGAGGTACATCCTGTACAGAACAGTTTTGATATTGCATAGAGTTAGGTACTGTATTTGCTTGAGATTGAGGGTTTTGGAATATCCTTTATTTTTTAGCTGTCACTCTATACCACACCTGAGTCTAAGCTGAGACCTGATGAACCAAAGGTCGGCCATGTTGAGCAGGGTGTGGCATCTCTGAGGAAAACTCTGGAACCTTATATGTCATGGTGTCAGGTATTGTACTGCCCAACTGAAACTGTTCAGTGATGTGATGCAGGAAAATATGCTTTAGTAGGGACAGCAATTTTAGGATGCTTTTAAACGATTGCTAAAAACACAACCCAGATAAAATTGTTTTGGAAGTTTTTGTATCTACTGTATTCTCTATATATAATATGATGTTTTTCTATTTGTTATCTTAAGTTTAATATCATTTTATCTTCTCGTTTTCAAGGAGCAGACACAATTTGCTGTGGAGAAAGTACAGGCAAGTAATGTCGAACAACTTCCGAATCACATTATGCTCAATTTATGATTGTGATAAATTATGATACATTTTCTCTCTATTTATCATAGTCTTACTACAAGTCTGTTGAGCCTGGTGTTAATACATCACAGCAGTTTGTCAGCGGTAAGGACTCTGTAGCAATGTCAACATTTACTTGCATGAGTTTTCTTTTGGTTACAATAAGACCATTGCTGCACTCTTTTTCTCAGATTCATGTGAGTTTTTGAACGACCCTCCATCTGAGTTTTACCCCAGTGTAGGCATCATAGGTTTCTCTGGAATTTTGGGACTTTATCTTGCAAAAGGTAAAAAATCTGTATGTTCATTTTAATTGTGGGATTTTGTTGATTATACCAGTACCTAGCTGTAAAATCGTTACTGTGTTGTTATGACTGTTTTTATACATTTCGTTCCTTCCGTTGCATTTGTTCTCAACAGGCAGCACAGTAAAGAGGCTGATCTTCCCTACTGGACTGATGGCCGTGAGCGCCTCAATGTTTTACCCACAACATGCCGCTTCTGTTGCCAGGGCAAGTTTACGCTTTTACTCAGATAAACCTGTTTCTTCGCAGGTTTTAAATTTACCATCAAATGTACTGTCACCTCCTACTTATTTGTTCTTAATGTTTTAGACCTAGGTATTAATAACATTTCCCTAGAGGAAATTCAGTCAGTAATTTGTGTGTTCAGATAGTCAGTGTTCCTTCCTCTTTTCTTCCTGTCCGGCCGCCCATAAGTGTAAAACTACAAAGTGGAGGAATATTTCGAGAAATTTTCCACGGACAACCTCAGTCAATTAAAGGGATAATAGACTACTCCCTGTCTTAATAAACCTTAAATGTTACAAATGAAATCTGCACTAAAATAAAGGATTAGAGTCGGAGCCGATGGGCTAGTGGGAAGTCCTCCTACATGTGGCGTGGTTTCGAATTGGGCGACTCGAGTTCGATTCCCGTCTCGTGGTCCTTTCCCGAACCCATCCCCTTCTCTCTCCCACTTCGCTTCCCGTCCTCTCTAATCACTAAGCTGTACAATTAAAGGCAAAAAATAATATCTTAAAAAAAATAAAAAATTATAAAGGATTAGAGAAAGATACAAGATCTTTAAATTGTTTTGCATTCACTCTTTCCTCAACAAGAACGTTCTCAATTGCTTTTAATAGATCACAAAAGACTGCTTATATTCCTGGGGTTCAGAAGGGCGAGTTGTTTTGGAGGAGCTGCTGAAAGGGAAGTCTCCATCCAAGGAAAAGGTGAGGAGGTGAAATCTGATACAAAGCACAATTTTGTCCCAATCTCCCGAGATCGTCTACAATGATCATTTTTTGTTAAGGTTGGATTCAAATCACAAAACGGCATGAAAAAGCCCAGCGGATTATATGTTATAACACATTTAATTATGACTTAAAGGAAATGTTCATATATTTCAATAAGTCAAAAGTGAAGAGAGACCTGTTTTTAGTGATACATTTTGCACTTTAGAAAAATTAATTTTGCTTTTGTATAATGTTTTACCTTATTCTATCAATACAGCCTGGGAAGACTGAAAAAGCAGACAGCCAAAAGACGAGCTGAGACAAAGCATATTCTTATTAATGTTCTGTTCAATGGAATTTGCTACATCACAGTGCTGAGCACGAATACTGTTACTTTATATTTAACTTAATGTTTGAAACAAATGCTGCTGTTTTTGTAGATTCTGTGTATTATGTGAATTTCCTCAGTTTATTTATTGTCGTGTATGATACCCACTTCTACTGCAATAATAAAGACTTGGACCAACCTGAAGAGTTATCTTACTTGGCAGTTGGCACATTCTGAAAATGCAACATTTACCTTAATATTTCTAAAAAGAATCTTTCTTCCAGTTTTCAGCTGACTTTCTTTAAAACCTTTCTGTATTGCTTAAAGATCAAATTGCAATTTTACGTTAGTTTGATAATACATGTTGATAAGAGTATCCTATGTAACATGAGATATGATCTATTCTGTAAGGTACAGCCCCCTCTAGGACATTTATATTATGAATTCATTTCTCTTTACCATGAGTAATGAAACCAGTCTCTCTCCATGGCAACATTCAGGTCTGAACTGGGAAGAATGTGAATCATACATGACTTTTTTTATTTTTTGATTACGATCAAAATTGAACGCATGCGACTACTGATAAGAAGTTAAACAAATATATATTTTTTTTACATATGATTGAAAACCAGCACCAATCTTTACCTGATGAATACAGAAATATTCATGAATAATGTGAACTAGCTTAATCTCAAAAGCAATTTTTTTCTGCTTATTTATATGATCAAATGCCCAAAGATTTTTCTTTAAATACAATATTTTAATATTTTAACTAATTCAAAGATTTCAACGGCGTAAAGAGCGTGAACTGTCCCAAGTCCCATTTGCAACACCGGATCTTCAGGCCATCTCACTCTTCAGCGGACATTTTCAAGAGACCCTCCTTATCAATCCTGAAAAGTCGCCAGCCCTCCTCCAGCGAGAGGTCAGAAGCACCGCGGCGCTTGTAAAAGTCGATGGATGCCTTGTTTGACTGAGCCACGAGGAAGTGCATGCTGCTGCATCGATTCTTCACAGCTGTCTGGAAGTATTTATTAAATCGTTTATATTGTGCCATCAACTGCACATATTGTTTTTGATGTACGTATGGTATAGTGTTTGTCATGCAAAGTTTCAACTCACATCACTGAGGGTTTTCAGGATTTCAGACCCAATACCAAAACCTATGGAAAGTATGAAACTAGTCAGGGGATTTCGGTAATTACCTACAGTTTTATAATAGACTCAAAGGCACTTACCTCTGTATTCTTTCATCACATAAAAATCTTCAAGGTATAGTAGCTTGCCAATCCAAGGGTCGTAGGTGAAGTAGTACATGGCAAATCCAATCACCGAATAACCTATTGAGTAAAAACAGGGGCAAGTTGCATAAACATAGCCGATAAATTAAGACTACTATAAACATAAGTTAAGACTACTATTCACATGAGTTAAGACTACTATTCACATATACATAACAACTATTCTCACAGTTAGGACGAATCAGTCTTACTTATCATATTTCAATAAGACCAGTCTACCTTTTAATCATGACTTGCAGTTATGACAACTCTTGGAGAAATATAGGGGATGAACTTGTAAGACTAGTCAAGCAGTCTATGCACCGGCCCCAGGTGTCTTACAGAATTTTGCCATTTTTGTGCTTCTATGTGCCGTTGAAAAAGGTGTGCAAATATATGCAAGGAATGTATTTTGCTCTTCAAAGGTACAAACAGTTTATCAAACGCTAAGGTCATGGTTTACCCTCGACTTTCTGATGCTCAGCCGTCACCTCTGAGACCACGCAGTGATAGAACGGGTGGTCTCCGAATCCGTCCTCGAGCAGATCTAAATAAAAAAAACCCGTTATTGTTTATTTACTATTATTGATCTGGTTTCACGGTCTTCCGTCCTCTCACCTTTTTCAGTTAATATGACCTGGTCTTCCATTTCTTCGTACTTAGCAAGTTCCTAGATAACAAAAAGTAGAATTAGGAAAATAAGCGATTTGCACGGTGACTGTTGACAGCGTTCACTTGACAAAATGGAGAAAGTTGTGTAGGCGATGGGCCTGTGGGTCGTTTTCACGCTAACAACAGAAGCCCACAGAGTCGCTCATATTCATCAATGTCATAATGTTCGTTTTAAAGCAGTTTAACATTAAACACAACCCCAAATAACTGAAATTCATGACATATATTTGCACTTGTAAGAACATTTCACAGCATACTTTGACATACTGTCACTGATGTAAGGAACGTTTGATGCGGTAAAGCATGTGTACCTTTATGAGTCGCAGTATGTCAGGCACGTCTTTGGGCTCCGCTTTACGCAAATGAAACTTTGCCATTTTCTTCTTTTACTCTTTTTCCCTTTTCTCACTAGTCCTCTATATGTGAAGTGAAGCAAAAGGTGTTTCTTCATTCGCTTCCCAGATTATTACCCTCCTCTGTCAGTCTGGGCTTCTCCTAAAAGAGACTCGCATGCAGCATCTATCTCCCCGGTTCTCACCTGCCTTTCGCAAATGTCCTTTTCTTTGTTTATCAACTTGGACGTATACCGAACGAAAGGGGAGGGGTTTGGTTTCCATAATAACGTATCTCTCCTATTTCTGACCAATGGTATCTACAGGTTTATGCTGCGTCATGACGCTCCGTTATTATGTAGGCGTGTCATTTCTGTAACGGATACTGTATGAGAATGTTTGTCGGCGACTATGATGTGTTGTAAGGAATCAACCATTGATAAACATTAAGCGAACATTCAATTTAATTCAAATGGTAGTTTTGAGAACTATATTCAGCACTTATACATCGTTAACTACTTTTGGAACTTCCGGTAACAAACTGATCATACTACGGTAAAACGTTACCGTTATTACGGTAATTTGACCTCGCCCACGTTTCAGGAAGTGATTTTCTGAAAGGGGAGAAAGCTGTCAACACCTGCAATACCTGAAACCCTGTTGTGAATAAAAGAAGCGAAATCCCTCTGTTCTTGTTTGACGTGGTGAGCGACCATAGAAGATGTTCTCCCCGCGGTAAGTGTTAGATATGTCTCATGCATTTGACCCCAGACGTGAGTCATACAGCCTGGACTGCCAATAGCACTTTCATATAGTTTATTTTAATAAAGTTATTTTTCATATTAATACCCTTCGTGACTTTACTGCTTTTTGTAACTTTGTCCGCCTTCTTTTTTTAGGGTCCTTAGATCGGCATCGTCCATAGTGTGCAGGGGGTTTTCAATGGGTCAAATGTCCAGACAAGGGAATGCTCCGGACATGGCTGAAGGTAAATGGATTAAAACATTCAGTACTGCTGAAGTATTCAAGTAGAGTAAGTATTCAAGAGCATAAATTGATCGTGACGTCTGGCTTAAAACATGATTTAAAATGACTCATTTGGTCATTTACTTTGGTTTAGACATTGTTTTTAATCATTCAATAATTTTTGCTGGGAAATGGATTTTAAGTGCACTATGCATCTTCCATTGATTTCCATTCCATCTGAATGAAGGACATCAGTGTGCCAAGTCCTGATCCAAACTTATGTCTCCACAGGAAACACATATTTGCTTGTGAGCAATGGTAAATGGTCAAACATTTATTTTCCCTGTCTCATTTTCCTTTCAATTCTTCGTGGTTTCTTAAATAACCTTTCAAGGGTTATGCTGTCTATTCACATGGGTTAACACACTCTGCTGTTTTAATGCGATCCATGTGCATGTAGCTCATCTGTCGTCATCTTTTGTAAATGCCTTTACTAGCCTGTTCCTGCAGTTTATTTATTTATTCATTTATGTCCATGCCAGGGCCAATCTTGCTTTTTATCTATGACTCCAAATCCATACTAAGCTCCGCTTTCTTTTACATATGTGGTTTGTCGCTATGTTATCAAGCTTATTTTGCATCTTATATTCACAGTTCGCAACAGGCTTAGGGAGATAGTTGGAGCATCCACCAACTGGAAGTATGTTCCTATGACACCAAGTATGATTTTTTTAGTGTTTAGTAGAATGATGATTGTATGTGACCACTTTGCTTATATTTTTTGCTGAACAGAGATCACCAGCAAGCATTGGCTGAGCGTTCGTCTTTGAGCCAGTATCTTCCTAAAAGTCAGGAAGAACTGCCTATGAGGACAATGAAGGACAGTGAAATTGAGGTTCATCTACCTCTAGGTACCAAGCCTGAGTTGAGAGAAAAATACCTCAACTTTCACAACAGCGTCAGGTGCTTGACTACCACTATTATTCAAATTCAGTGTGGTTATGTCCTTATTGCTTGTTACAAAATGTTTGCATTTAAAAAAAAAAGAAATATCATCTAAAATATTAATAGCACATCTAATCTTTTGCAAATTTTTCAGGTTTGGCCGGATTTTGGAAGACTTGGACAGTTTAGCAGGTACTACAGATGCCCGAACAAAGCTGAATTTGTAGACTTAGGCCCAGTTTCACAGACAAGGCTTAGTTTAAACTAGGACTATGCCTTCACTTTTGTATTATTTAGAGGTTGCTTTTATAAAAATGCATTTGAATAAAACATCACTGGTGTACAACATGAGACAAAACAATGGCATTGACATATTTATGTTACTACAAGCTGTTTTCAGTTTAGACATCTTAAGCATTTATTTTAATCTTGGACTATCCTTAAGCCTTTAACATATGCTCTCCTATCCTTGTCTTCTTAGTGCTTATTTGTTACTCCCACACATGGAATAAAGAGTTGAACCGATCACCGCTATCTATTGTCACCGCCCTAGTTGACAAAATCGGTACACACCACTTTTATACCTACTTGTCACTGCTAAACTTTCTTAGCACATATTGTGTTACATATATTGGATCATATTTTATGATGATGAATTCATTCTTATTGTACAGACATGAGAAAACATATCATCTACCCAGACTGTGACATCAAGTTCAAAGGTCACGTGACATGGGTTGGCAAAACCTCAATAGAAGCTAAAATGCACATGACTCAGGTATTCGCTCTGTCTTTCTATACATCTTTTTCTTTTTTGTTGTACATTCAACTGAAAAAGAACCTATTTTACCAGTACCATGATGGGGTGTACACTGACGTTTTAGATGCCACATTTGTAATGGTGGCCCGAGATCCCGAAAACAAAAGGTATCTCTGAGTTTTGGTATGTTAAATATGTCCACGGTCCATGTGTTAAATCTGTCAGTTGATGCGTATGTTTTTTGATGGTTTCTCCAGGGCAGCTTTCATCAACCCTTTGAAACCAGATGGGCCGGAGGAAGAGGCCATTTTTCAACAGGGAGAGAGTAAGTGTCATTTTATTTTGAATTTTTTATTTGGAAGCAAGTGCAGGTCAGAACATTTGAATACTTATTACATCCATTTTGTATATAATTATAATCAAAAACAGTTTTACATCACAGTTGTTTTGCTTTATGATGGATCTGTTTCATCATGTGATATTTAATCCTTTCTTTACCTAATTTTCATTAAGTTAACAAGAAGAGGCGGGTGGAGTTGAACACAGCCTCTCTTCTTAAAGTGGCCCCTACAGCTGAGGAGAGAACCGTCATTCACAACCTGTTCCTTAACACTTTGGACCCAAGGTAAGATTAAGGAAGAACTCCATATTACTCTGTCCTATCGCGTTAATTGACAAAGAATATTTGTCCTCTCCTCTGCCGTAGAACTGTTAGTTTTCGGGGTAGAACACTACCACCTAACTCTGTGTGGATGGAGGATGCCAAAATGAAAGGGCTAGAGATCTGCCATCCACAGGTAAGGAACAAACTGTTGAATCTACTTTAAAAATAAAGTCATTGCTTTTGCACTATTTGCCATATTTAATGTCACACAACAACTTGTAACGAGTCGTGATAGAAGCTTGATTTTGCCTTTGCACGACATAGGAAAGAAATATCTTCAACCGGATATTTGGTGGTTTTCTAATGAGAAAGGCTTATGAACTTGGCTGGGCCAATGCTTGTGCATTTGCGTAAGAGAAGTATTTGTTTTATTTGATTATTTTTTTTATCCATGGAATGTTTTCTGTGAATAAATCATTGATGTTTCATTGGATGGCTGCTTTTCCATCTTTTAGTGGTTGCAGGCCATCCCTGGTGGCTGTAGACGACATTGTATTCCGAAAACCAGTGGAAATTGGTTCCCTGCTGTTGCTTTCCTCGCAGGTTATTCATTTTAAAGATCGTTCTTGGCTCTTTAAACATAACTGGCATTATCTCTATCCGCTGTTTGTTTTGGTCCTTCAAACTGATATTGTTATGACCCTGTGCCGTAGGTTTGCTATACAGAAGGGACACACGTTCAGGTCAGAGTTCACACAGAGGTCCTCGACCCTTTGACCCGGCAGCACAGCACCACCAATGTGTTTCACTTCACGTTCCGTGTCGAGAAGGATGTCTCCGCTGTTGTACCACAAAGTTATGGAGGTAGAGACATTTTAATATTGCCTTTTGAAATACAAATGATTCAAATAACAACTCTCTCTCAACGTTTTGTCATCTATAGAGTCGATGCTTTACCTGGATGGAAAGAGGCACTTTGATGAGACCATGAGGAGTCAGAGCTGAGCATTATGGGATATGCTGATAAAATGAGATTCCTGCCAAAGCTTAAGCAACAGCCATCAGTATAGCTAAATGAGTGTCTGTACCGTAAATGTGGATACATTTTTATTTACATTGCCTTCAGCAGTTATGCAATTTACTATTCATCTATTTACTTTTATTACAGTTTAACATTGGGCACTTTAGGAGAAGGGTGTCATTTTTTTGTTAAAGGGTCAAGGTTTATATATTTTTTCATCCGCTGTCTCTTGCACAATATAGCGTTTAAGCCTTTCTGAGTATTCTTCATTGACCGTTATGGTGGATGAACACATTTGCTGCATACTCGTTACTACTAGTGGATGCCTCTTTTAGTGTATTTAATCCGACTGTTTAGGTTTAGAAAACCCACCCTGCGTCTTAATTTGCATTCTATTCGTCCTAAATAATATTAAAAATTAAATCATATTGTTGAAGTGCTGATCCATACACATACTAACAGACTGTGAGAGGTTAGAGTTTAGCGATGCTACAATAATGAACAAATACAAAAAAGTGCGATTAGAAGGTGAATTGGGATGTTTTGTGCATGACGGATAGACAATAAATGTGTGTTTTGTGTTTCATGGGTTAGGCGTTTAGTCTATATCACAAGAGATTTATATGCATGTGTTGGCATGTTGATATTTTGCTTGTAGAAAAAAAAGCTCTTCTCAGTAGCCTCATTACAATTTTGTCAAAGAAAAACTGAAGTTCTCTTGTTTGCTACAGTATTTGCTCACTTTTATATGATGTAAGTGTGAAACAGTCATCCATTGAAATTCGGCAAACTGTTGTTAAATGTTTTCAGTATGAGGTTGACCTGTGCAGCTTCCATATGAATGTCCAGATTAACATTGTACGTGTTCAAGTTCTTGTTCAATCACTACCTGTGCCAGACTGACAAAAACCTTTAAAACTAATTAATTTCTTTTACATGTACATTGATTCATTTGGCAGATGCTTTTTTTATAGCGACGTACAAGAAGGAGAGCATATAAAAATTTTGTCAATACGCTAAACAGTGCCTTTTAAATAAACAAAAGGTATCTATCAACATTTATATAAATATATGTTTTTAAACATTTTTTGAAATACTTTATTTTATGCAGTTATTCATAAATGCAGTTATGAAATTTCCTACAATTTGAACACAATATAAATGTTTATTCACATATGTATTGGCGGACTAACATCATTTATTTTTGTGTGACAGAGGCTACATAGTCTGCTGCCTATATTTGATCTGTAATGTCTGAATATGATGTTTTATTAAATATTTTATTTATAATTTAAACGTATGTTTAGCTCTTGAGTGCTTGAGTAGACCATGCATTTGCATGTGGGTGTTGTTTCAATTATGTACTTATGTATGTAGTCCATCGTCACAATAATTGACATTTGTTGTTTTTCATTGTTTAAATGCCTTTCCTTTTAGTCATTGCCTTTAGTTAGCTGTCTAGTCTGGATTCCTTTCTATAGAGCCCTTCCTTTTTTTGCTTTCTGTTCTGGAACTATGTGTCATTTTACTGTATTTTTGCCTTTTTTATTTGTTTGTTTGATTTACTCAAAACAAACTAAAATTATCAAGTTGTTTTAGCTACACGAGTACTTCTCGCTGTATTTTGGTAAAACCAAATGTCACTGGACTTTTCCTGAAAAATATCAATCGTGGCTGTCTGCTAGTAAGACATTAAAAGAATGTGTTTTTTTATGCTGTGACCAGCAGGTGTCAGTATAAATCCACTATGACTGCCAATACTTTACTGAAACTTAACTTATAGCTCGGTTAAGCAATTCAAGTGCGTGTGACCAAATAAAAAAAACTTATAAATAATAATGCATATTAATAGATACAAAAACTAATACATTATTTATTTTCTCAATTTCAACATATCAACATTTATGACTCATCAAAGCTTCCGCAACGCTGTTGACCTTGACAAGATACAATAATATTTGTGTGATATAGATCAACCAAAAAAACGTAAATCAAAATAAAACTAAAATGGCCTTTAAGCCTTGTGATGGTGGCCCATCACTTTTGAAATACAAAGATGGTTTGTGTGTTTTAAGTCAGAAACATTTTAACATTATTTTATAGCTTAACCAACACAATTTTTAGAACTTAATACAAGTTTAAGAACGAGATAAGTGCTCACGTGTCATTGCTGTTTTCTTACACTTAAGTGTAAATCCTACACCGCGTGAAATCTTGGCAACACAGCAAGTCTCGCACTGTGGGATTTACATTCTTTCCAAAACATGGCAACCCTAGATAATCTCGCGATACTTCAGCAGTGAGTTGTGAAACAGCATGGCAGCGCTGGTGTTGAGGCATTGTAGGAGAGGACTCTTAACAATATCGAGCAATGGAGGTGTCGGGACTGTCCAATCAAAGGACTTTGGGGGTCAGTAAAAGTGAATTAAAAACAAACTGCTTATGGTTACAATCACGGAAGCCACTTTATACAAAAACTATGTAAAGCAAGGGGGTGTGGCATGGCATTCAGAAGAATTTGAGTGCGGGGTGTGAGCTTTCCTGGCTTTAAAGTTATTGAACGAATGACATTGACAAGAGAGTTAATTGGTTGTAAAATTCGTTTAAAATGCTTGAAGGTAAAATGTGGTTGTTATTCATTTAATTGGGTGAGTGCTGAAAAATTTGGTCAGAAACTATAATAAGCAATGTGCACCATAACATACATTAGACACTGGGTGTGTGCTAACTCATATACATAAAAAAGCAGGTTTTACTACAAATAAAACCATTATCCATGTTAACCACAAATGAACCTCCGTTTAGCCGTGGAAGGGCAGCTTATCTGTATAAACGTCACTGTATGTCAGGCTAAACCACTTTTACACATTTATGACAGACCTTGTGTTTTTATTTACAGGAGTTAGACAAAAATCGACACTGCAATATATATCACGCCCAGATCGGCCAAAGCTAGCGTATCGTAGAGTGAAGGGAAAAAGTCCTGGTGTTGTGTTTCTACCTGGCTATGGTTCAAACATGAATGGACAGAAGGCTGAAGCCCTGGAGGAGTTCTGCAGATCTCTAGGACATGCCTGCCTGAGGTATGTTTCTGTCTTTGGCATTTATATATGTAAATACATAATATGTTTATGTAAAACACAAATCTTACAGGTTTGATTACTCGGGCCATGGAGCTTCTGAGGGTGTGTTTGCTGAAGGCACCATTGGCACCTGGAAGAAAGATGTCCTGTTCATGTTAGATGAACTTGCTGAAGGACCGCAGGTAAGACAAGAACACTCTACATGACTACAGAGATTAAGTTTTATTTTTATCAATGAGGTTCACTCACTGGATTTGTGTCCTGCAAGACGGTGACAGTCTCATAACATTTGTGGTAGATTCTTGTTGGCTCCAGCATGGGTGGCTGGTTGATGCTCTTGGCTGCTATCGCTCGCCCAGAGAAGACGAAAGCGTTGGTGGGCATCTCCACAGCAGCGGATCATTTTGTTACAGCCTTTAAAACTCTTCCTATAGAGGTGAGATGACATCAGATCACTTGACCTCATAGCGGGCCTCCATAAGTGTTTTAAATTGGTAACGTGTTCTAATCAGGTTAGAAAAGAGTGCGAGGACAAGGGTGTGTGGACAGTCACCACAAAGAATATTGAGGAGGGCATGTACACTATGAGTATGGACTTCTTACGTGAGGCAGAGAACCACTGCATCCTGCAGAGCCCCATCCCCATCACCTGCCCCGTCCGTCTCATTCACGGCCTGAAGGATGAGGACGTACCCTGGCACATCTCCATGCAGGTGGCCGAGCGTGTGCTGAGCCCCGACGTGGACATCATTCTACGCCGGCATGGCCAACACCGCATGGCTGACAAGGATGACATCAAACTTATTGTCTACACCATCGATGACCTCATAGACAAGCTTACCACTTTGGTGTGATCCACGGTTCAGGATACGGTTAACAAGCTTAGAAATGGCCTCCTTAAATATGCCAAACGGCCTCCTCCCATTTTGTCTAGGAAGTCACGAATGTGGTTAAAGAATGTTGGAGGAAAATGGGACAGCTGTAAAAACCCTCGATTGTTATCTTTTACATGTTTACTCGATGCAAACTGTGCCTTTCAAAGTTTTGCTGAAGTTTCTGTGTTACTGACAGTTATTGAAATGTGTCAAAGGCACTTGACTTTCAAGGAAATAAAGCCTTTGTATGTTGATACCACCGTTAGTGATTTAATACAGTGTTCCTTTACGCCAGTGATTTTTAAGGAATTAGCGGCGTGTGTACTATTTAATTAATCCACCTGAACACTCCAACAAGCACAATATTGAAAACGGTACATCAAAGCTGACCTTTCGGTTCTCTCTGCCCCCTTCACTGGGATTGTTTGGAGGACGTATTGGGCCACTGCTCCTGGAACAGCTTGGTTGTTTATTAACATCCGTGTTTAGTGTTGGACTGTGTTCAATGGGCTGGGGGCTTCTTTACAGCCCCGTCTCTAACCGAGGAGCTTATTTATTTAACAACCGGACTGACCTTTCTTCATCAGAAGGTTTTAAATTGATATCCACATGGCTTACAGTATGCGTACTGTATTAAAAGGCCATACATAATTCACATGTCGCTTATAGGTTTAGGTTTATTTCTTATAAGGAACATTTCTACTGCCACAAGGACAGGAAAGTGCTGTACAATATATCTAATGGCCATAGAACAAGAAATATATTTAAAAATTAAATCACATTCCCCATACAACCTAAGACATATTAAAATACAATAAAAACATACTTATACGACAATGTTCACAACACTTCATACAGATTAGTGTACAAATACAATAGTTGTTCTTCTTTAAATTACAATGGTTTGCTTTTTCAGATTTTCTATGTAATTTTTTATAATTTTCTTTATATAATTTGTATTAAAGATAAAGTTTATTGAAATTCTGCAGATGTTGTTCACCCGTAACGTACTTTCCTCAAAACTGTACTTGTGGACCATTTCGGAAAAGCAACGTTGGTCAAGAAGTACTTACTTTTTTTAACACTACACACGTTTAGACAATACAGCCAACAGTTTGTAAACTAATCATTAAATATGTAACCTTAGGTTTAAAAAAACGGAAATAAAGTAAAACCGGAAGTTCTTCTGCACCCTTCTTGCAAAGTGGTCTATACACGTAACGTCAGTATCGTACTCTGCAGAGTTTTACACGCAATCTAAATGGATCTCAATTTTGTTGAAAACGGGCTTGTTTATTTATTACTGAAAGAATAGCAAAAAGACGACAGATTTCTATTCTCGCAAAACGCTTTGAAACCGTTTCATCAATTTTTTATCCGTTTTTCTCCTGAGATTCGTTTGTAACTCGTCTCTTGCTTCATGAATATTATTGAAGACACGCCCACGTTCATCGAGCGGACAGCCACGCAGCCTAATTTAAATATATAAATCCGCCCCTCGCCATAGTAGGATTCCAGATATTCCAAACCGGACAGTTGGCTCGGAGCCACGCCCCGTCCCCGCTACATGGATGTTTCATTCAGCATCTCTGATCAGTGACCACAGGAAGGATTTGACCTCGCTACGGTGGAGGACAGGACGCATCTCCTAACTGTAAGTGGATTTCATTATCATATTATTTTTGACAAAGATAGGCCTACATCTATTGCATGCAGAAACTGAAATGTGATAATAGTTTAAATGCACGTCATTAGTTGAAAAGTAATTTGCGTTAATTCAACGCAAATAGTTTGTCTGCGTGCTTGACAGGAATTCAAAATATATATAATACGTCGAATTGCAACGTTTCGATCTGTTCATGTAATCTTGATGATGATCTGCGTGCGGATGAAAACGCATTTGGGCGTTTGTTTGAAAGTCACGCATTTGGACCGCGTGGACCACACCCCGAGCATCCAACATCTGTCAAAAAAAAGGCAGAGCAAAACAATACCAACAAAATATCACTCACAATGTTTTTATTTGACAACAAAACAACTAATAACACTTATCTTGTCCTAAGGGGAAATTAAAAGTGATCAAGTGCAGCTTCACAGCAGCTGCTGTGTGTAATCTAATGCATTGAAATTAAATTATTTATTTTAAAAACAGATACTGGGAAAGCATAACTCAATTAACTATGGCAAACAGAGGACCCAGTTATGGTCTGAGCCGTGAGGTCCAGGAGAAAATAGAGCAGAAGTATGATCCCGAACTGGAGTCTCTGCTGGTGGACTGGATTATTGCCCAGTGTGGAGGAAATATAGAGAGACCACAGACAGGAAAACAAAACTTTCAGAACTGGCTAATGGACGGCACGGTGAGTTACTGAACTTACTTAATACTGATCAGACTATAATCTTTCATTCGTCTTTAATCTTTTCTATTGATTGTTGTGTGTCTGCAGATCCTCTGTAGACTCATTAATAGTCTGTATCCGCGTGGTAAGGAGCCTATTAAGAAGATCCAAGAGACTCAGATGGCCTTTAAACAGATGGAAAAGATCTCCCAGTTCCTTCAAGCAACCGAGGCCTATGGAGTAAACATCACGGACATATTTCAAACGGTGGACCTGTGGGAAGGTACAGTGTCACGCTGTGTAATCTTGTTTCCCTTTGTGATTAGTGTCGGAGAATGGACTTCGTAATTGCATTAAAAAAATGTTTCTGGAACAGCACTGCACCGTTTGAACTATTGAAAGTAAAACAGCAGGCCAGCTGTATCAAACCAGTGCAGCAGAATTATGCAAATTTGTTTATTTGTTGTCCTCTTTGGTTGAAGCGAAAGACATGGCTGCGGTCCAAAGAACTCTGATGTCTCTGGGAAGCGTGGCTCTCACAAAAGACGATGGGCAGTACCGAGGTAACCAAGACTGGTTTCACAGGTGAGCAAGACATTGTCAAATGAAATTATAGTGCCGTGTGTTATCCTGTCTGGGGTTGTGAATGGCCTCCGTTGTGTGTCAGTGCCATGTCAACACCCGTCACCCTTTTTGTCCGACAGGAAGTCTCAAGGCAATCGGCGAGAGTTTTCTGAGGAGCAGTTGCGCCAGGGCCAGAATCTGATTGGCCTGCAGATGGGCAGTAACCGTGGGGCATCTCAGGCTGGCATGACTGGTTACGGCATGCATCGCCAGATTATGTAAAGCTATACTGGTGCCCGAGAACGTGCCTAAAACAACCAGAAGACCTTAAACCCTCTAACCCCAGCCCACACTGAGCAGTGTACCTGCCGAGTCTCTGATGGCCACGTGTGTTTGAAGAGAAAGAAAGATCCCAGTAACATCAGACGCTGTATTAGAAAGTATAGTTTTAAGAATTTCAGCCCATACTCTTTTAAATTATTTATGATACAGCAGTGAACTATTAGAGCATGCTAGATATATCTATTTATTTTTGTTTAACTCATCTTGTTGTAAAATATTTATTTATTTGTAAATGTATTCGTGTATTCGTTCACATTTTATCAAGCCAATAAACGTAATTATACATAATTATCTGCCTTAATATCTGTAAGCAAACTATATGATGGTAAACCAAATAACAGCAGTTTAACAATTTTCTTGTTTACTCGGTTTTAAATGTGCTGTAATTGCCAAAGTTGGCACAAACACATAATTCTGCCCTTGTTGGTACTATATTAAGTATGATTAAAAGGGTATCAATGCACATAACCAGATGTACTGTATTCAGATTAATATATCGTGTTTGTGTTGTCCACGCTGTTGTGTTTGAACATTTCAAATGAGTTTCTTAATAAGCTAGTTTTGTTTCGTCATCATGTTTTTTGGAAAAAATAATAAATTGATACCTTAAAATATGTTAGTTATCCTGTTTTCATTCAAATAAAATGTAGCATATGACGTTTAAATAAAAGTTTAAGTAGCACGGGAACATTTTTAGTAATCGGCAAATATACATTGAATGCCTCAAAATTACAGGTTTTTCTTTGGATGTTAAGTAAAGATCATGTTCCAGGAATATACTTTATAAATTTCCCACCGTAAATGTATAAAAACTTTATTTTGTGAGTGGATGGCCTGCTACAGTGCCTCAGATTAACAACTTCGTAGGAGATTTTCTCAATATTTTGCTTTTTTTGCACCCTCAGATTCCAGCTTTGTAAACACTTGTTGTTCCGCCAGATAGTGTCCTATCCTAACAGACCATGTATCAAAAGAAAGCTTTAAAATGAAGTAAAAATCGAAAAATGTAACCTTAAGACTGGTTTTGTCGTCCAGGGTCACATATAAGATCAACCACTCTAAAAAATTGAAAAAAGCGTCCTTTATGAAATATTCTGAAAACAACAACAGAAAAAGGAAATAACATTTAATCAAAAGCATTTTATACTTAGTAAAACAAAAGGTTACAGCTACATCTATAATCAACAAGACGACAAATCATTGGTTCTTTAGATTTTATTGCAATCGTCTGAAAAAACCTTTTAGTTCTAATTGGAAGAGGAAGGGGTGCATGACACATTTCAAGAGCATAAAGCTTTTACTAATGAAAGAGCATTATTCATAAGGTCAAGCACTGGGATGCCTTAGATTGAATTTGCAATGTCACTCAAGTGGAAAATGAATCAAGATAAAGTAACATAAACAGGGTGCAGAGGAATTGTACAAATAGCATTGAATTGCAAAGTGCTCTCTAGACTTTATGGCCCAGTTTCACAGACATGGCTATGCCTTAGTTAGATTAAGATATTTAATGTTGCTAAAAATGCTTTAGAAGAATACATTACTGGTGTGCATCTTGACACAAAACAATTGGACTGACATATTTTAAGATATTTTTGGGTTATATTATATTCAGGTAAGACAGGTCACACATTCATTTTAGTTCGGGACTAGTCTTCAACCTTGTCTGTGAAACCAGGCCTTTATCTGTTAAATAACATTTCTAAGCAATACAATTAATGGGGTATAAATTAAAACACAAGATGCTCAGTGTTTTCCTGCCTTTACTGACATCAAGCGCTCATGGAGCAAAATCCCAACTGTTCAACTATTATTTAATTTCAGAAAAGTCCTTTTTTTATTTAATATATTTTCACATTTTTAATAAATTTAAAGGAGTAGTTCACCTTCAAAATAAAAGTTCGTGATAATATACTCACCCCCATGTCATCCAAGATGTTTATGTTTTGGTTTCTTTAGTCGAAAAGAAATGAAGGTTTTTGATGAAAGCATTCCAGGATCTTTCTCCGTATAGAAGACTTCAATGGACTCCAAGTGGTTGAAGGTGCATATGCATATGTGCAAAATGTATATGCTTTATAAACAGAAATGTTCGCCTTGCTCTGTTCTGCGATGCGCTCATGACTAGACAAAATACCTAATTACGTTGAAAAGGTCACGCTTGACGTAGGCAGATCCGACAGCCGGATGACATCATAGTACCGCGGGAGCCATTCGAAAAACCATTAAACGCAGGGTTTCAAATCGCTCTCGCTGTACTTAGATGTCAAATTGTGGCGCCGCATCAAGTCAAACAAGCCTAGTATTTACAATTTGGACATGCAAGTTTTCAACGTAATACCATATTACGCAAAGTCATGAATGCTATCATAGAACAGAGCAAGTCGAGCATTTCTGTTTATAAAGGATATATATTTGTATTTTCCATCCATCTTCTTCCGCTTCATCCTGGGCCGGGTCGCGGCGGCAGTAGTCTAAGCAGTGATGCCCAGACTTCCCTCTCCCTAGACACTTCCTCCAGCTCTTCCTGGGGGACACTGAGGCGTTAGGAGGCCAGTAGACATAGTCCCTCCAGTGTGTCCTAGGTCTTCCCCGGGGTCTCCTCCCGGTGGGACATGCCCGGAACACCTTCAGCTGACCCCTCTCAATGTGGAGGAGCAGCGGTTCTACATTGAGCTCCTCCCGAGTGACCGAGCTTCTCAACCTATCTCTAAGGGATCGCCCAGCCACCTTGTGGAGAAAGCTCATTTCGGCCGCCTATATCCGGGATCTTGTTCTTGCCGTCATGACCCACAGCTCATGACCATAGGTGAGAGTAGGAACGTAGGCTGACCGGTAAATCGAGAGCTTCGTCTTTGGCTCAGCTCCTTCTTCACCACGACAGACCGGTACAGCGACCGCATTACTGCAGAAGCTGAACCGATCCGTCTGTCAATCTCCCGTTCTATCCTTCCCTCACTCGTGAACAAGACCCCCAGATACTTGAACTCCTCCATTTGAGGCATGAACTCTCCACCCACCTGAAGTGGGCAAGCCACCCTTTTCCGACTGAGAAATTTGTATTTGTATTTTATTTTAGAAAATTACATATCGTTTGGCAGGATAAGACCATTATTCATGGTCTGGTGTGGTTTGAAGCCCTTAGAAGTTGCACTGAAACTGTTATTTTGACCTTCAACAGTTTGGAGTCCATTGAAGTCCACTATATGGAGAAAAATCCTGGAATGTTTTCATCAAAAACCTTCATTTCTTTTCGACTAAAGAAACAAAAACAGAAACATCTTGGATGACATGTGAGTAAATGATCATGAAAGCGAACTACTCCTATAATACGAGCTGTAGTCCACATTGTGAGAACGAAGAATAAAGTCAAGAATCAATGTTGTAAATGTCTACCTCATTTACAAAATGCTATGCTAAAATGGATTGTGCAATAACAGTTTCCAGGTTGATTATTAGTTAAAAATGAAGGATTTCTTGAGGTCACAAGTAATGTGTAACAGATTTGGCTGAAATAAATCATCTACAAAAGGACTTTCTGACCAATGAAGTCACAGGTTTACAATGTGATGTAATAACTAAAACCATATTAAAACATAATCTATTATTTCTGCACATTTAGCATCTCACAACACAGACACAACAGATGTATTTTAGCTGAACCTTTTTAGGCTGCTACTGTGCTTGAGGACCATGCTGTTTCCAAGGCAATTCTGTATGCTTTTTCTATTTGTTTCAGTAAATGCTGCAGAGCAGGAAGTTTCTGGAAAGCCTAACAGTTGCATGTGCGGTCACCCCGGAATCCCAGGAGATCCGGGACACAATGGAATGCCAGGTCGTGATGGCAGAGATGGGGCCAGAGGTGACAAAGGAGATGGGGGTAAGACCAAAAGCAAGGACGTTTTCTACAACAGTGACCTTTAGACTAACTTTTAAAGGTCAAATAACAGCAGTGTTATGAAAATGTGTGTATTGCCATGTGACTTTGTATGCAATAATGTACAAACACAATCTGAAGCACAAGGATGTTTTTTATGAATTTAAGGATTTTATCTGATTTTTTTTCTGAATGGCTCATAGGAACATGTGGAGAATCTGGTCAAAATGGTCCAAAAGGGGATAAAGGAGAACTTGGTAAAATGTGAATTTTGTTACATTTTCTTAACATGTAATCAAATATAACTTTTTTTTCGCATTTATGTTAGTGTGAATAGAAACCACTCAAGTAGATGATAGTGTTTTTTGGCTGTTAAAACAGGTATTCCTGGCATAGCTGGTATAAAGGGCCAGCGCGGTGAAGACGGAGAGCGGGGCCCACCTGGCAAAATGGGACCCCAAGGTTTCCCAGGGCCTCTTGGCTTGAAAGGTCAGAAGGGACAATTGGGTTTTCCAGGACCACCGGGCATCAAAGGTGAGATGGGGCCTGTTGGCCCAGCGGGGCCACAAGGTGACACTGGCCCTAAAGGAGAGAGAGGCTTAATAGGTCCTTTGGGTCACCAAGGACGGCCAGGTCCGAAGGGTGATTTTGGGCCTCAGGGCGTCAAGGGCAGCATTGGTGTTCACGGCGATAAAGGCTCAATAGGAGAAATTGGCAAGCCAGGTCCAAAGGGAGACATGCCTGAGGTAACAAAAAGTGCTTTTTCGGTTGGATTGACTGTAGAAAGCAGAATGCCTCCTGGTAACACACCTATACGCTTTGATAAAATCCTCTACAACCAGCAGGGTCACTATGATCCTGAGACGGGTCGCTTCACGTGTTCTGTCAGCGGAGCCTATTTTTTCACTTATTACATCACTGTTTTGGTTCGTGATGTCCAAGTGGCCATGGTGAAGAACGGTCAGAAAATGATCCACACTCTCAACAGGTACCAAAACGGCGAGGATCAGGCATCAGGGGGAGCAATCCTAGAGCTGCAGGCTGGAGACAAGGTGTGGCTTCAAGCGTCTGATGGAGAGCGATTCAATGGGTTGTTTGCAGACGAAGATGACGATACTATTTTTGCGGGATTTCTTCTCTTTGCAACAGAAAGCAAGCCTAGCTACCCAAAAGCTCCCGTTTGATAGAGTTCAATGTTCCTGCAACTATGATCCACATGTGATTTGAAAGAAAATGTTTTGAATTCACTAAATGACCAATTGTGTTTCTTTTCTGAAATATTTGCTGTGTCGATTTTTTAACCCATGAGCTTTGTAGATTTACATCATGATCAAAATAACGTATCATTTCAGTGCTTCTTACCAATGGATTAAACTATTAACCCTATTGACTCCATTGTTTGTGCCAAGTGTTTGTTAATGCCCATATCCTGTTGTGTTTATCTATATGTTTGGTTCTACACATCAGCTAGCCAACATTTGATATTCATACATGCATATAATTTTGGTTAGATGCACTGTCAACTTGCTCTTAAATGTTCATGAATCGGCTTTGACCCTTTCAATATGACAGGAAACACCTATACGTTTTTTTTATTCACAAGGCCCACCCCTTAATGTCTGTAATGCTCTGTGATTCCAAGAAAGGGCTCAATGTAAATTTAACATATATTTTATAATTCGAAAATGTCACATAGAAGAACAACAGCACAGCTTTGATATACATGCTCGACATTAAAACGTTTTAAAAAGTGTCATATAGGCCTACATAAAAACATTCTCACAAGAAAAAGGTTCACTCGTAGACTTGAGTGACACAACAACAACAACAACAACAACAACAACAACAACAACAACAAAAAGAACAATCCAATATCCTGAGCTAAAACTAAAACAAATTAGTTTTGCACGTGCACGTTGTCTGTGAACTTGCGCAGGCTAAAGAAAAGCCTGTGAACGGAATACATATTGCGTTTCTTTAGTGTCAATCAATGCATTTCTCTATTTCTCAAATAAATCTCCGCACTTTACAAAAACAATAACAACAGTGCGCGTCCCGTATACAGATAAGATACAGATGCACTTTAATTTTGGCTGGCGTCCCGCGGGCAGACTGCGGAGCTCCTATCACAGTCGACAGTCTCCGCCCCGCAGCAATCAGCGCAACAAGTGCAGTGATGCTGTCCAATACCGTCTCTCCGCCCGCGCAGCTCCACGGATCCCTCCGGCTGTGCTTCTTCGCCACAGAAAACATTAAACTTTCAAACGGGTCCGTTTCACCTCACAAATCTGCCTCGCGAGCGCTTATTTCGATCACGTGCTATTGGATCGCCTGAGGGAGAGTTCGGGGCACGCAGTTCGTGGAAAGTTTTTCGGTCCCGGTAGATCTTCGGCTACGGGGTGTTTGTAAGGCCTGCTACAGTGCCTCAGATTAACAACTTCGTAGGAGATTTTCTCAATATTTTGCTTTTTTTGCACCCTCAGATTCCAGCTTTGTAAACACTTGTTGTTCCGCCAGATAGTGTCCTATCCTAACAGACCATATATCAAAAGAAAGCTTTAAAATGAAGTAAAAATCGAAAAATGTAACCTTAAGACTGGTTTTGTCGTCCAGGGTCACATATAAGATCAACCACTCTAAAAAATTGAAAAAAGCGTCCTTTATGAAATATTCTGAAAACAACAACAGAAAAAGGAAATAACATTTAATCAAAAGCATTTTATACTTAGTAAAACAAAAGGTCACAGCTACATCTATAATCAACAAGACGACAAATCATTGGTTCTTTAGATTTTATTGCAATCGTCTGAAAAAACCTTTTAGTTCTAATTGGAAGAGGAAGGGGTGCATGACACATTTCAAGAGCATAAAGCTTTTACTAATGAAAGAGCATTATTCATAAGGTCAAGCACTGGGATGCCTTAGATTGAATTTGCAATGTCACTCAAGTGGAAAATGAATCAAGATAAAGTAACATAAACAGGGTGCAGAGGAATTGTACAAATAGCATTGAATTGCAAAGTGCTCTCTAGACTTTATGGCCCAGTTTCACAGACATGGCTATGCCTTAGTTAGATTAAGATATTTAATGTTGCTAAAAATGCTTTAGAAGAATACATTACTGGTGTGCATCTTGACACAAAACAATTGGACTGACATATTTTAAGATATTTCTGGGTTATATTATATTCAGGTAAGACAGGTCACACATTCATTTTAGTTCGGGACTAGTCTTCAACCTTGTCTGTGAAACCAGGCCTTTATCTGTTAAATAACATTTCTAAGCAATACAATTAATGGGGTATAAATTAAAACACAAGATGCTCAGTGTTTTCCTGCCTTTACTGACATCAAGCGCTCATGGAGCAAAATCCCAACTGTTCAACTATTATTTAATTTCAGAAAAGTCCTTTTTTTATTTAATATATTTTCACTTTTTTAATAAATTTAAAGGAATAGTTCACCTTCAAAATAAAAGTTCGTGATAATATACTCACCCCCATGTCATCCAAGATGTTTATGTTTTGGTTTCTTTAGTCGAAAAGAAATGAAGGTTTTTGATGAAAGCATTCCAGGATCTTTCTCCGTATAGAAGACTTCAATGGACTCCAAGTGGTTGAAGGTGCATATGCATATGTGCAAAATGTATATGCTTTATAAACAGAAATGTTCGCCTTGCTCTGTTCTGCGATGCGCTCATGACTAGACAAAATACCTAATTACGTTGAAAAGGTCACGCTTGACGTAGGCAGATCCGACAGCCGGATGACATCATAGTACCGCGGGAGCCATTCGAAAAACCATTAAACGCAGGGTTTCAAATCGCTCTCGCTGTACTTAGATGTCAAATTGTGGCGCCGCATCAAGTCAAACAAGCCTAGTATTTACAATTTGGACATGCAAGTTTTCAACGTAATACCATATTACGCAAAGTCATGAATGCTATCATAGAACAGAGCAAGTCGAGCATTTATGTTTATAAAGGATATATATTTGTATTTTTCATCCTGGGCCGGGTCGTGGCGGCAGTAGTCTAAGCAGTGATGCCCAGACTTCCCTCTCCCTAGACACTTCCTCCAGCTCTTCCTGGGGGACACTGAGGCGTTAGGAGGCCAGTAGACATAGTCCCTCCAGTGTGTCCTAGGTCTTCCCCGGGGTCTCCTCCCGGTGGGACATGCCCGGAACACCTTCAGCTGACCCCTCTCAATGTGGAGGAGCAGCGGTTCTACATTGAGCTCCTCCCGAGTGACCGAGCTTCTCAACCTATCTCTAAGGGATCGCCCAGCCACCTTGTGGAGAAAGCTCATTTCGGCCGCCTATATCCGGGATCTTGTTCTTGCCGTCATGACCCACAGCTCATGACCATAGGTGAGAGTAGGAACGTAGGCTGACCGGTAAATCGAGAGCTTCGTCTTTGGCTCAGCTCCTTCTTCACCACGACAGACCGGTACAGCGACCGCATTACTGCAGAAGCTGAACCGATCCGTCTGTCAATCTCCCGTTCTATCCTTCCCTCACTCGTGAACAAGACCCCCAGATACTTGAACTCCTCCATTTGAGGCATGAACTCTCCACCCACCTGAAGTGGGCAAGCCACCCTTTTCCGACTGAGAAATTTGTATTTGTATTTTATTTTAGAAAATTACATATCGTTTGGCAGGATAAGACCATTATTCATGGTCTGGTGTGGTTTGAAGCCCTTAGAAGTTGCACTGAAACTGTTATTTTGACCTTCAACAGTTTGGAGTCCATTGAAGTCCACTATATGGAGAAAAATCCTGGAATGTTTTCATCAAAAACCTTCATTTCTTTTCGACTAAAGAAACAAAAACAGAAACATCTTGGATGACATGTGAGTAAATGATCATGAAAGCGAACTACTCCTATAATACGAGCTATAGTCCACATTGTGAGAACGAAGAATAAAGTCAAGAATCAATGTTGTAAATGTCTACCTCATTTACAAAATGCTATGCTAAAATGGATTGTGCAATAACAGTTTCCAGGTTGATTATTAGTTAAAAATGAAGGATTTCTTGAGGTCACAAGTAATGTGTAACAGATTTGGCTGAAATAAATCATCTACAAAAGGACTTTCTGACCAATGAAGTCACAGGTTTACAATGTGATGTAATAACTAAAACCATATTAAAACATAATCTATTATTTCTGCACATTTAGCATCTCACAACACAGACACAACAGATGTATTTTAGCTGAACCTTTTTAGGCTGCTACTGTGCTTGAGGACCATGCTGTTTCCAAGGCAATTCTGTATGCTTTTTCTATTTGTTTCAGTAAATGCTGCAGAGCAGGAAGTTTCTGGAAAGCCTAACAGTTGCATGTGCGGTCACCCCGGAATCCCAGGAGATCCGGGACACAATGGAATGCCAGGTCGTGATGGCAGAGATGGGGCCAGAGGTGACAAAGGAGATGGGGGTAAGACCAAAAGCAAGGACGTTTTCTACAACAGTGACCTTTAGACTAACTTTTAAAGGTCAAATAACAGCAGTGTTATGAAAATGTGTGTATTGCCATGTGACTTTGTATGCAATAATGTACAAACACAATCTGAAGCACAAGGATGTTTTTTATGAATTTAAGGATTTTATCTGATTTTTTTTCTGAATGGCTCATAGGAACATGTGGAGAATCTGGTCAAAATGGTCCAAAAGGGGATAAAGGAGAACTTGGTAAAATGTGAATTTTGTTACATTTTCTTAACATGTAATCAAATATAACTTTTTTTTCGCATTTATGTTAGTGTGAATAGAAACCACTCAAGTAGATGATAGTGTTTTTTGGCTGTTAAAACAGGTATTCCTGGCATAGCTGGTATAAAGGGCCAGCGCGGTGAAGACGGAGAGCGGGGCCCACCTGGCAAAATGGGACCCCAAGGTTTCCCAGGGCCTCTTGGCTTGAAAGGTCAGAAGGGACAATTGGGTTTTCCAGGACCACCGGGCATCAAAGGTGAGATGGGGCCTGTTGGCCCAGCGGGGCCACAAGGTGACACTGGCCCTAAAGGAGAGAGAGGCTTAATAGGTCCTTTGGGTCACCAAGGACGGCCAGGTCCGAAGGGTGATTTTGGGCCTCAGGGCGTCAAGGGCAGCATTGGTGTTCACGGCGATAAAGGCTCAATAGGAGAAATTGGCAAGCCAGGTCCAAAGGGAGACATGCCTGAGGTAACAAAAAGTGCTTTTTCGGTTGGATTGACTGTAGAAAGCAGAATGCCTCCTGGTAACACACCTATACGCTTTGATAAAATCCTCTACAACCAGCAGGGTCACTATGATCCTGAGACGGGTCGCTTCACGTGTTCTGTCAGCGGAGCCTATTTTTTCACTTATTACATCACTGTTTTGGTTCGTGATGTCCAAGTGGCCATGGTGAAGAACGGTCAGAAAATGATCCACACTCTCAACAGGTACCAAAACGGCGAGGATCAGGCATCAGGGGGAGCAATCCTAGAGCTGCAGGCTGGAGACAAGGTGTGGCTTCAAGCGTCTGATGGAGAGCGATTCAATGGGTTGTTTGCAGACGAAGATGACGATACTATTTTTGCGGGATTTCTTCTCTTTGCAACAGAAAGCAAGCCTAGCTACCCAAAAGCTCCCGTTTGATAGAGTTCAATGTTCCTGCAACTATGATCCACATGTGATTTGAAAGAAAATGTTTTGAATTCACTAAATGACCAATTGTGTTTCTTTTCTGAAATATTTGCTGTGTCGATTTTTTAACCCATGAGCTTTGTAGATTTACATCATGATCAAAATAACGTATCATTTCAGTGCTTCTTACCAATGGATTAAACTATTAACCCTATTGACTCCATTGTTTGTGCCAAGTGTTTGTTAATGCCCATATCCTGTTGTGTTTATCTATATGTTTGGTTCTACACATCAGCTAGCCAACATTTGATATTCATACATGCATATAATTTTGGTTAGATGCACTGTCAACTTGCTCTTAAATGTTCATGAATCGGCTTTGACCCTTTCAATATGACAGGAAACACCTATACGTTTTTTTTATTCACAAGGCCCACCCCTTAATGTCTGTAATGCTCTGTGATTCCAAGAAAGGGCTCAATGTAAATTTAACATATATTTTATCCTTCGAAAATGTCACATAGAAGAACAACAGCACAGCTTTGATATACATGCTCGACATTAAAACGTTTTAAAAAGTGTCATATAGGCCTACATAAAAACATTCTCACAAGAAAAAGGTTCACTCGTAGACTTGAGTGACACAACAACAACAACAACAACAAAAAGGACAATCCAATATCCTGAGCTAAAACTAAAACAAATTAGTTTTGCACGTGCACGTTGTCTGTGAACTTGCGCAGGCTAAAGAAAAGCCTGTGAACGGAATACATATTGCGTTTCTTTAGTGTCAATCAATGCATTTCTCTATTTCTCAAATAAATCTCCGCACTTTACAAAAACAATAACAACAGTGCGCGTACCGTATACAGATAAGATACAGATGCACTTTAATTTTGGCTGGCGTCCCGCGGGCAGACTGCGGAGCTCCTATCACAGTCGACAGTCTCCGCCCCGCAGCAATCAGCGCAACAAGTGCAGTGATGCTGTCCAATACCGTCTCTCCGCCCGCGCAGCTCCACGGATCCCTCCGGCTGTGCTTCTTCGCCACAGAAAACATTAAACTTTCAAACGGGTCCGTTTCACCTCATAAATCTGCCTCGCGAGCGCTTATTTCGATCACGTGCTATTGGATCGCCTGAGGGAGAGTTCGGGGCGCGCAGCTCGTGGAAAGTTTTTCGGTCCCGGTAGATCTTCGGCTACGGGGTGTTTGTTTCACTTTTTTTGACTACTATGTAGTTTCACATTCATCGACGGGCCGTCCAACGATTTCCGATGAGTTAACATGAGTGATTCGCTGGACCTTGAACTGTTGGAGGAGTTACTCGCGGCTCGCGAACACATTCAAGCCGCACAAGTGTCGTGACACCGGGCTAAGACGCCACTCAAGAACTATGATAAAGGTAAGACGCGCGAATATCGACTGATGTACGCGTCGATTAGAGTTATTTTGTGTAGTTTTATTGATAGGGGAACATATATACGGTGATAAGTGCCCCAGCAGAGAGTTCCGCTGGCACTTTATCGTCTTGCCAGTACCGTTGGGTTCAAAAGGAGCTGGAGGGAGGAGGAGGGGTACTGTGTATGCGTTACTATCCCACTGGTTGTCATGGTGATGTGGGGGGCGCGCGCAAAGCTTGTAGGGAGATGGAAGATACGGGGTTAAGAAAAGGAGGAGGAGGGGTGGCGAGCGGGTCTGCTTTATAGAGATTGAGTTAATTAAACTTAATAATGAGCGAGAACTTTATTTTTCTTACTCCGTTTGAGCAAAGGCCCGTAATCGCATTCATCCATAGCAGATCGTCACTGAAGTATAATACTTACTAGTACGAACTGTAGTAACATAAATGTTTTTTCTTTTGTCAACTATTTTACTCAAATGATGGCGTCACCGCTATAATCATAGTTTAAGCATGATAATTATAGTAAAACTATGATAGTATAAATCGTAATATGGCAACTTTATACTTTGACTGTAATAAAACCACTTATTCTTAAATCTGAAATATTAGTATCAATCTCACGTGCTTGACAAGGTTTTGTTGTGATGCTTTGAAACTAAGTGTTAGTTTTAAGCATAAAACACCATTTTTGCTTTAAAATGTGTAAACGCATCATTTGTCATGCTTAAATATAGTGTTTAAACTCTGGCATGTGCAAACAACATGCTGCTCTTGACATAAGTCATAGATAATTGAGTTCCACAATATTTCACTGCCATCTTCATTTTGTAATGCATACTAAATAGTTAAAACACTTAGTCGGACACTTTCTCTAAACAAGTGCTTTTGAGTGTCAGACTTCAACACACAGGCAATGGAATGCACTGCACACACACACAACGAGAGGGTTTGGTCATCACAAGAAATACACAAGGAACTTGTATGCCTCGCTGTACGTGCCTCATAAACCACGGCCACCATAAATGAATGCAAAGATTTATTTATGTAGACCTGCCCGAATATTACACTTCCTGATATAATACAAATGCATTGACGGAAGCTTTTCAAGTGTTTAATACTTTTTAAAAACAGAAGTTGTTCAGTTGAAAATATTAGTCGCTATGCTATTTTAAAATTCTTTGTACAAATGTGCAATTAATTTGATTTAGAGCTATACAAGTATTAAATAGCCTATAAAACTTGCATTTAAATACTTTTATAGCTCCACTGTGATAACAAGGATTTTGGAATTTCCATTAGTGACTCTTTTGGCATTTACATTAGGCCGTTGTCGTACAAAAACGGGGTTTTAAATCGAATACGATCGAATGCCGTTTCCACATGCGTTTAAGAAAAAAATCTACGTTTACACTACACCGAAGAAAAGCCTGTCACATGACCATTCAGACACGCTGGGCACGCGTACTTAAATGTAAACGGTTGTATGGGCATACAAAAGTTTGTTGTTGATGATAGTTTGTTACTAGTCTCTTTAAGATCACCTTGTCGATTCGTGTACGCAGCGCAGCTTGAAATTAAACATGCCTGTTGTTCACATGGTCGCTGCGAGGCTAGTCATTGTCGCCTTCAGGTAGCGTAATGGCTCATGTGACAGAGGCTTAGCGAATCAGGGTGGCAAACGCAATGATACAGAAGATCCAATCAGTAAAGCCTGTGGCATAGTTCGTTTTTTTTACGTGTAGATGAGCGTATGCATACAGCCGAACGCACAGCCTTGGGGTGTGAAGCATTTCCAAAAGTCTCCGTTTTCGGGGGTCAAAAACTCTGGAGTTGTATAAACGCCTTCTCTTACTCAAACTTGTCTGGGTCCCATTTCGCCCTTAATGATAAATAATTTGCTTAGACAATTTCCCTCAATTGCCGCTAAGGAAATGTCTTCAAATCTTAATGATCCCCTAACAGGCTTCATTTTCTTTTTGCAAAGTATGTTTTTCTTTTAGTTTGGGGGGGAATGTGACCTGAACATGTTTTGAAATACACACCCATTGAGCTTAACAGAGCTTAGTATTTCTCAGAGCATGCTGAACGTATATTGACATGTTTCGCAGCGGTGGACTTGGTGTAGACAAATGCAGGTCAGGAGACAGGTGAGATGAATGAGGTTTCACATGGAGCATTACTTCACGCTTCCCATGCCTGAAGTAGGCAGGGCGTGTCTGCCTCCTAACTATACTTCCTTGTCTTGCTGACAAAAAGGAGAACTGGGTCATAATATAGCAGGTGGTATCAGTAACCTAACAAAACAAAAAAGAATAAATCACTCTTCTATGCTCTGTACATTGGTAGTTTTGCAGTACATCAAACGTGCCAGAAAGGCTCTGTGACTAGGTTATCTACATAAGCGTATTTGATAGTATACAGGATTGACTAGTCCAGACTGATAAAGCCTTATTATCAGATTAGGATAAAGAGAGGGGTGGTACACACACTATAGTATAGGTTTGAGGAGGATCTTGACCAGAGCCATGAAGAATGCTAGTGTTTAAAGGGGTCATATGACACAGCTAAAACGATCAATGCATGTGAGGGAAACGTAACGCTTCTTACAATATTTGGAACATCAGGTTCCTCTTCAATTGTACTGACAGGTACACCATCTTACTTGCGTACATATTTGGGCGGTCTTAGTCAAATCATTTCACCAACTGACGTAGATTTGTGGGGGTGTGGTTACACGAGGCATTTCAGGCAGGTCTGGGTGAGCATTCGCTTTTAGATAGAATGAATCTTTTGTTCACACACTAGCATTTGTGCAATTTTCAGGTCTAATGGTGCTCTTCCACCTCATGGTACCGTCAGGATTAGAACGTTCAGTTAATTTCACTTCTGCTCACTTTGCTTTTCCACAGCAGTTAGTAGCGCCTCAAAGTGTGTGGGGATTATAAACATATCGTCATTGTTGCACCGCCTCTACTTACTCTACTGTAATGGCGCATATCGATAGCGGATGGCAGCAAAATACCGCTAAAATTCCAAAGAATTTGGGAAATCTTAAAATAAAAAGCAGACAACGATCATTTGGTTTGCTCGACGGCGCACGAGGGTAAGCTAAAGTAGCTTTTATCATTGCGTTAAGGGTCTGTCACAAAGCATAAACGAAATGCCAATATTACGTATTAAAATGCGTATTCATGTGTTGCAAATCTAATGACGCTGGTAATGATTCTCTCTGACCAATCAGTGATCTGTGTGTCACATTATGGTATCGGTACAGTACGCATGGAACCTCAACCAAGGTGGTACTAAAACAAGTATCAGGTACTAGGTACTGTACCCAGTGGAAAAGCTCCCAAAAGTGAGCTGGGTGCAAAAGCGCCATAATACATGCATAGGCAACTTATAACACACCAAAGACACAGAAAAACGCGTATTCGCGCCATATGACCCCTTTAAAACATTTTCACAGTGAAACAGTCTTGCATTCAGTGGAAAGGGGTGAGTCAAACTCTAATGAGATATTTTCTTTCACTCCAGGCTCTGAAGATATCTCAAATCTGTTAGTTGACATGGAATAATTCAGAAGCTTTGGGCGGCTAAGGCGCGTGGCTTATGTACTCAGCCAAAAGTATAAACACGCTTTTAAAAATGCCTGGAATTCCTCGTCATAATCGTGGCTCTGGTGAATTACATTTAACTGGTTCATAAAGCGTAGGGTGCATCATTCCTGAGTGATTCGACCGCAACGCAAGACTTGCTCATCTTGATTGGCAGATTACAAGAACTGGTGTGGTGGGTTATTCTTAGGTAAAAAATTCCTTAGTCAGGAAGCGTTGGGCCTGTGCCTATTTATTTATTTGATACAAAGGCTTGATCATTTGCGTTAACAATTAAATCGTGTGTAATCTTTCACCCCACCGGGCCCACCCTAGTTTTAAGGCGCTGGCAAAATCTTGTTAATCCAATCGTGTGATCTCGCTCTTATGGAGTGAGAAAATGAGTGTGTGACTTAAGAATGTAAGACGTCATATGATAGTATGCATGCATCAGTGCTTATTAGTTGTAGGTGTACTCTGGCACATTAGCAGATCCCCAGCAGGCGTCTATGTGATTATGTATGTCTGTATTCTTGTTTAGGGAGTTTGTTTTGAGCCTGACTTTAGCTGGTAGCCAAGCGGAGGGGTTTTGCTCTTAATTAATTCTGACTCGGCAATGATTATACAGACGAGGAAGAGTAGGAGTTCAACTTGAAGCTCAGAGACATCGGGAAGTGTAAGAAGGCAGTAAAAAGAGATTCTAGTTAAACAAAAAGGTCAACTGGCAGTTTCTTCCTCATGCCTCAATGGAGCTAAGTGCTAATGGGTAGCTGGACTTGATGTGATCGAGATCAACCTTTGCCTACACTGAGACGGAAGGTATGTTTGGTTATTCTATATGGCTATACCGTATAGTGGCAACCGATAAGTATCTGGATACAAAAGTCACACTTAAATGTGTATAAAAGTGATTGCATTAGATAAAAAAAAATTGCTGATCTATTTACGATAAACTAGATTTGTGGCCAACAGTGTTGCCCAACCTGACAATTGACATCTTGACTTTTTATTCAAATATTTTATTAAAGATGCATGAAAAAAACGTGTAAGCTTGTTGCATTGGTGTGTTTGGGGTTTGAGCTGGAGCTCTGATTTGAGAAGGCGAGGAAAAAACTGCATACAACATGTCCAAAGAAATAGCCAGGAGAATGACTAAAAATGATTGAGTACCAACAAATATTAATAACAGGTGTATTTAAGGTATTCTTTATTTTGCTGGAGATTATTGTTTTTCTATCCATTTTTTTGTGTACACTATAATAAAACTCAGTTTAGTTGGTATACTGTGGTTTGTCTTTTTGCTAAATTATTTAGTCCGACAAATACCTAGGTGTTTTGTTCATTTTATACCATACACCTCATATTTTGATGGTTTCATCTAATCACAGAGGCCATTGAAAGCGTTGCCCCCCTCCGAATATTACTTTTCAGCCCCAAATGTCATCTGTTAGCTTCTAAAGATATTTTTTTTCTATGACCTTCCAATCTACTTTTATATGCATCAACCTTTGAAAGTATAACAGTTCGTTGTAATCAAAATTCCTTGAAAGGTGTAGGTGGCTTACTCTGTTTGGCCATTCAGACTAACCCATTGTTGTTTGAGGGGGTGCTTTCTGTTTTTGAGACCAAACGGAAGCCTGTTTGAAAATCATTGTTTCTTGTGAATTCTTAACTAAGACAAAAAGTAAGTGTACACTTGTAACAAACTCCACCTGTGGTTTTCTCGGGGTTGATATGTGAACATGATAGGAACTGATTTCATACATCCTCTAAAAATGACCTTGGGACTAATTATCTCAATCATTAGTATCTCTGTGCATTAACGTTGAGCACCCAGCAACCAAGGGGTTAAAACTGCTCAACCTCCACAGGTCTCGAACCCGACCCATCTCACCCCTCAAAGAATAAATCTGGTCCAAAACTGTGCAATTTGTTGCATTAATCACAAAGGATTAGCAATTTTCATTGCTTAGTCATGCTCACAAAAGCCTTTCATCAAAGCTAATGTCGCACCAGGCTACGACTTCCACACCCTCAGAGAGGGGCCTCACTTTATCAGGCCTAAAGAAATACAGCCTATGTCTTTCATAGGAAAGTTTACAACACACCTCACCCTCAATGTGATCTACGAGTATCCAAGCATGCCATTCCCTGGCACCCTCCAATACAACAGATAAAACACTTGATTTATTATTGATCCTGTATTTGTACACAGATTACATGAGACATTTACACATGTGGGTGGATAAAGCAAGGTACGATTTACTTCATCCATGATACTATTTAATGTCAAGGTCATGTTATCAGCCGAGGTTGTATAAGTTCATATTTCATGTAACAAGACACAACCATTGTGCGTGTAAAACAGATTACACAGGTGTTGTATTGTTTCATTGATGTGTTAAGTAAAATGCCTTTCAGACAAAACACTTGATCATTTTATTGTCTAACTCCATGTCACGTGCCCTATTTTCTTTATTCATAGACTTAGATTTAGGCCTGGGTCAATAGACCTGTTGTATGACAGCATTTAATATTTCAACTTCCTGTCACTTTTGCAGGCTCCTTCATCTGGCTCGCTGGTGTCCTCTCACAGCAATGACTCTTTCAAAGAGGACCGGCAGATGAATCCCAAGCCTAGCTGTGGTGACCAGGTCCAGCCTGTCATATCCATGCCATGCTGTGAGGAGAACAGACTTAACAGACTGAATTCTCAGGCCCAGTCCGTTCCTGTGATTGCTGCTGGTGGGCAGGCCAAGCAGTACCCCTCTAGGGTTGTATGTCTGTTTTCCACCCAGACAAAATGTGAGGACAATGCTGCTCCAAAAGGTCCAGCTCTCAGGCCCCAGGCGTGGTCTGGACTGGCTAACTTTCGCGCCATGGGATCTTTCAAAAAACTGCGGTCTTCCGTGCTCCAAGGAATCCAGAACAGGAGCAATGCTATGGCAGCTGGACAGGAGAGAAATCTTTCCACAACGGTCAATGACGATACCAATGGTTTCTTTGTAACCAAGCGAAATGTCACAACCAATGAGAAGACGTGTACGGAAATCGACAAAGTGTCAAACGGTACATCCAAAAGTAGCAAAACATCACTTGTGGATGAAGATGAAGATTGTGAAGTGGAAGAAGTGTTTCAGAAGAATTCACATTTTTCAAGGAGTATCCGCAGGGCTTATGGACCGGGGCGCATCCCGTTGGTTGACATAGTGCAGAGACAATCAGAATGCCCATCTACCAGTGAGGGCATCATGGAAAAGTCTGCGTTACCTTGCAAAGTCCCTGAAGCTCAAGAAAATGTCAAGGTTCAGAGTAAACTGAGCAAAAGTGCAGAAAATCTCTACGTCTTCAAGAGTCATTTTAAACGCAAAGTTACCTCAACTGAGCCTCAAAACCCAGATAGCTCTGATACTACAATTCTTCAGAGGACCACCAGCTCCTCATCCGTCGACTTGCAGAACCATGGTTCCAGTAAACGCCAAAGTCCCATGAGAACGCGGGGACATCTGCGAAAGCTTGTCGGCAGTTTAACAGACCTGTCTGTCAAAAGTAAAAACTCTCAAGGCCACGCCCCTAAAGTGCCACCGTCACATCTAAGTCAGCTCCATGACGAGTACTCCCGCAGAACGCCTTGCGTTAGCTCATCAGGGCGTCAACCGAGGCCTTCACCTGCACCCAGCAATGCCCAGCAGGGAAACATTCACCAACACCTGCCAACTTTGCACCCCGCTCCCTCCTGTCCCGCCTTCTCTTCCTCCGTCGATGACTCTTTGGAGCCTCCCAGCAAATCAACAGCCCTCATGAGTGACTGTACGCATTTGGCTAAATCTTCAACAGATTTCGTCTCGGTCTGTTCTCTGGAAAGGTACTGTGAACCTATGGAGTGCCATCAAAATGGAGCAAATTACCATGTCTCTCAAACGCTCGCTCAGTGTTCAAGCCCCAGTCAAAAGGAGACCGTCAATAGCAATAACACGGAGGTAAGATACTTTATAATATCCTAACATCTCCATCTACTGTTAATGGCTTCTCTGCCAGCAATAATATGTTGAACATGCATTTAGTGGCCTATAAACTGTATAGACTTGGCTTGTGATTTTGTATATTTACATTCATTCAAGGTCTAGTGTTAACATTTTGGGAGAATCTATTGACGGAAATGCAGAGATGCAGAGTCTTCAGAGATATATAAAGACCTTACATAAGGTCTTACATGAGGCGTTATGTTTATATTACCTTAGAATGAGCTATTTCTATCTACACACACCGCGGGTCCCCTTGCATGGATTTTGCCATGTTGTTTCTACAGTAGCCCCAAGCGGACAAACTGCTCAACAGATAGCGTTTCGTAAAATACGTTATCTCCTTCTGCAAAGAAGCGAAAACATGACTACGACATAGCTCTGTTTCAGCCAACGTAATGCTTCCAAAGGGAGGGCGAGCGGTGGAGTGAGCTGTTTGTTGCAATTCGAAACCTTTAAAAGCAATAAGATCAAGTAGGGGCAAAAACAAATGTGAAGCGAATTTGATATTTGTTTGACAACATTTGCTCGGCAAACTTATCACCAGACGATATTGTTGTTATGTTTGATTTGTTCTTTGAACGAGTGACGTATTATTAGCAGCAAGTCTGGACAAGTCTGGACGAATTTGATACGTCTAGTTGTACAAGACGGACTTCTGATTGTAGATGACAAGTGATTGATTGCCAAAATCTGAACCCTTGATCTTTGACATAGGAATTCATGCCTTGAAATAGACTTGCATCATAGTTTAATCACACAAGTGATACCCATTTCTGATGAAACCATAACCTCGATATTCATTACCTATGTTATCACATCAAAATTCAGCAAATTTGGCCTTATTTTATTTTGTTAGGGTAATTCGCTTTAGTATTGTGTCATGATTGGCCGATCAACCAATCCAAGTTGACTTTATTTCCATATCACTGACCTCTCCTTCCCCAGCACTTCCTCTAAAGCGATAAGTCTTCTGTTTGGATTGTCACATGGGCGCTCAGCTGTCAGGAACTCAACAAAGGCAGCATGTTGAGTTAATGATTGGTAGGATTGCTTAAACGCAACTCCTGAGACTGAACACGTATGAGCAAGGACAATGTCTCCTCCCCGAGGGAACAATCTAAGGGACAAAGTCCAACAGTCAGACCAAACCGGCATAAACACAAATGTATGCGGTACACGCAAGCCAATAAAGAAATATGATGTAGACAAGCCGCAGTGGGCATAGTGAAGTCTCTTTTATGTGTGGGATTTTATGCATAATACGTTTCGATTGACTTTTTTCACCATGATTCTGGTTCAATGTGTGCCATTTCAGTGTTTATGGAATTCTGCACAGAGAGAAATAGACGACTCCGAGGTAAGAGTTTTCTGTATCTTGTACCATATAGACTAATATTAAATAACACATGATTACAGACTAGAACATGTAGAACATGATGAGACGGACAGACCACAGATCAATCTGTTTCTTTTTTTCTGTTTGTACAGATTGTTAATATTGATGGCTGGTAATAACAGTCCAGTAAATGTCTGTCTTTTAGGATCCATATCGTATCGACCCATGAGCGAGCAAACAAAAACATTGCTATAATGTAAATACAGTAGCTAGAGTTCGATATTTAGCCTTTGCAACAAAATTCTTGGCTTTGATGATCAAATGCAATTATGTAATTTAAATGAATCATGTAATCATATCTAGAGTCATTACGCAGCATAATTCTTTCCTGTAATACAAAAGGATGTTTTGTATGAATCACTGGTGCTAATAGCAGGTGTTTGACTTCTCTAGGCTGCTTCATCTGAAGAAGTGTTAAAAGCTCTTATAAAAACAAGTGATGAGAACTCCAGCACAGCTCCACCTGTCCGAAGCACCTGTGACACACAATCCCCACTGCTAACCACTCCAGCATCACCAAACTCTCCATCTTGTGCCGGTGACTCCTCCACTTCTGTAGTGCCCCGGAAAAGCGCTGTTCGCTCCAAACCTCGGCCAGTGTCTGACTATGGCCAGGTGGACAGATCAAAGTTCTGCATCCCAGAGGACAAAGAGATTGAGGATATGGACTACACTTCCCAGAAGGACTACAATAGCAATGGGAGCTACATTGAGAATTACAGAAAGGAGAATGGGGATGTTTGTACTCAAAGCCAGAACAGAAAGAGGCGTCCCATCTCTGTTATTGGTGGTTTGGCTGAGCAGAAGGACGATGCTGAAAGTTTGTCCTCGGTGAGGCAATGTCCACTTTTGTTTATACATTTTGTCAATTTTAAGTCATTTTTAGCAGCATCAATATTGCGTATGCAGTGTGCATTTCAGGACAGGTTTCCCAAAGACTTCAGTAGAGTTTGTAGTTGCGAAATTGCTGGATGAAAATCCTATTCAGGACTCTTTTAAAGGGATAGTTCATCCAATGGAAATTTTTTGATCATTTACTTTACTTATTTATTTCTTCTGCAGAACACATAAGAAAATAAGTTTTAGGATTTTGCTTTCCAAACACCATTTGCTCCTTTGAATTTAATTGTATACACACAAAACCACCGAGACATTTCTCAAAATATCTTCTTTTGGGTTCCATAAAAGAAAGAGGTTTTTTTTGGTGAACAGAAAGCATAACCCATAATAAGTTACACGTGCCTTTGGGGATTCTTAACATTGCTACACTCCCAGGAGATTTCTTCCTTTGGGTGTAGCATTATGGCTTAACTGTATGATGTCAAAGGTCAGGTGGTTTTTGTAAATACTCTTTGTCTTTCCCACAACTACATTCGTTTAAAAGACCGGCATCCTATGATACTCACTTTCTTAAAGGGTTACTTCACCCCAAAATTTACTCTATATAAATGTCTTTGTTCTTATGAACCAGAGAAAGATATTTGGACGAATGCTTATAACCAGACAGATCTTGCCCCCCATTGACTCCCATAGTAGGTAAAAAAAATGGTAGTCGAAAGTCCCCCGGAACTGTTTGCTGTCCAAAATACATTAAAACGTCTTCTTTCATGTTCAACAGAACAAATAAAGTACTTGTTCCTACTATGGGAGTCAATGGGGGGCAAGATCTGTCTGGTTATAAGCATTTTTCAAATATCTTTCTCTTTGTTCGAATCATCAGACCAAATAAATTTATACAGATTTGGAACAATTCGAAGGTGAGTAAATGATGACCGAAGTTTCGCTTTTGTATGAAGTATCTACTGTACCAAGCACCCTCCTGTTCTCATTACGGTTATATGAAATAAAGCTCACTCTTATTACTGTAACCCAAGTACCAATTGAACAGCATTACATCATTTTTGTGATCATGGTGTGAACTCTTAGGAGAGAATGCAAATTTTATGGTCTTGCGCTCTTATGTGTATCAATATATTTAGACCACATTACTTGGCGATTGTTATCAGGATCTGACTTCCAACCAGCATATCAAAAAAAATCTGGAAAGATTTGCCTAACCTGCCTTTAATTATAATAATTTCTATGTACGATGATTATTTTTATTGCTGTATTACAGCAAGGAGAACGAGGTTGACATTTTGAAAGTGCCTAGTAGTAAAAAGACAGTGTTATGCAATGCTTGCAATGTTTTGCATTCAGAACAGACGAGCTGAAACTTCAGTCTAATGACCCCCTCACAGGTCGTTGTCCTGCTGAGAACAGCCGTTGAACACTGTCTTGACAGAAGGTCTTGAACTCGACTGATTAAAGTCTAATCTTTGCTTCTCCGTTGCAGCTGGTTTCTCGTCCTCCAATACCTTCTCGTAGAGTCCCTCCATACCGGGCCGTATCTGCCCGTCTGAGACCCTGTGTCTTCTCCCAGAGCACACCCATCGACCTGGATAGAATGGGACGACGCAGAGCTCGCAGAGTGCTCAGTGGTGAGTGCCTGTTTGGTTTATGCGCTCATATACACACTTGACTACATGAGAGGCTTTATTGCGAGATTGTTTTTTGAGTGGAAATATTGATTTGCGTGTGTGGTTGTATTATAGACGGTAGCTCTAATCCGACATTGGATGACAGCGTCAGTGAAGAGGACGGCAGCTTTGAAGAGCTGACTGAAGGAACGCCGTACCTCCAACCGGAAGCCGACCTTTTCACACTCAATCAGGTTGTTAATTTGTAGGTCGAATAAAGTTTAATTTCAGCACTTTTTATGAAAGTGCTTCACGTCACTGCTTATCTGTTAAATCCCGTGCTTGTATGTTATCTCCTCGTATTGCACTTATCTCTTTATCTGATATCTACCCTCTATGTTTAGTGTCTGTAATCTTGATCTCGATCTTCTCCAGTACATAAACGCAGGCCATGCCGTGTATGCAGAGGCCTTGTGGGACCACGTCACAATGGAAGAGCAGGAGCTTGCCTTCAAAGCCGGGGACGTGATACGGGTTCTGGATGTCGGGGAGAAGGATTGGTGGTGGGGAATGGTGGGTGACTGTGAGGCATGGTTCCCCTCCAGCTTTGTGCGGGTGAGTTGCACTTTCACCTTCGCGGTGAAACAAAAGCAGATTAAGACACGTATGCTCTTAATGCCTGAACACTTGTGATTGGATCAAGTCATATGTCATAGTAAGACATCCTGCGTGGTTGCTCCGGGTGACCCAGCAGGAAATAGCACATGTGTCATCGTGGTTACAAGTGCAGATTGACCGGTTTAAAAGAGATGAACATGAATGGAATGGAGTCGCTTTGTTTTCAGCTTTAGATAATGTGTGTGTGTTTACAATCTGTGCCTCTGTTTATGCTTAAGATCCAAGAAGATGAGTCAATCAGACACAAAGAGGCTTTCAGTGATTTGATCAGGTCTTTGTTGAAGAGGATGAACCAGTTCAATGTCTCCACCAGTTACAAGCCTGTTTAATACAACTGATCATTGTACTTAATCATGGTCACCTGTGTATTAATGGGATACTTTACCCAAAAATGAATCTCCTGTCATCATTTACTCGCCTTCGAGGTGTTCCAAATCTGTATTATGTCTTTGTTCTGATGAATATTTGGAAGAATGCTTATAACCCCCCATTGACTCCCATAGTAGGTTAAAAAAATGGTAGTCGAACGTGCCCCAGAACTGTTTGCTGTCCCACATTCTTCAAAAAGTATTTTATGTTCAACAGAACAAAAAAAGTACTTGTTCCTACTATGGGAGTCAATGGGGGGAAGATCTGTCTGGTTATAAGCATTCTAGCAAATATCTTTCTCTGTGTTTGATTCATCAGAACAAAGAAATGTATACAGATTTGGAACAACTCAAAGGTGAGTAAATGATGACCGAAGTTTCACTTTTGGGTGAGGTTTCCCTTTAATCCATTGAGTCACTTGATCCTGTGAGATTAACCATAAAGTGGTTGATTTTCCAGGTACGGGTAAATCAGGAAGATTCCAGCAGTGACAGTGTGGAGAACACGATGGAGGAAGAGTCGGCCCCTTCGGACACACACAAACAAAGCTCTTATCACCGGGAACAGATGAGAGCAAATGTGGTCAATGAGATAATGGACACAGAGCGTGTTTACATAAAGCATCTCAGAGATATCTGTGAGGTGAGCTTCTAGAACAACATTATGCTTTTAACATCTGCTTTCTGTTGCATCTGCACGCTGTTGACTTGTTTTCAGGTCTATATGAATCGATATTTAACATTATCACAAAGGAACCCTTATCTTAAAGATTGACTGTCAAATTTCTGACAACACTTCTTGTTTTAAGTATGAGATTAAAATGAAACGAAATCCATGTTTGTCTTCATTGAAGATAACTACTAACATTATCTCATAGAATTTAGCCATACAGCTCAGAGTAGTTTAATACTATCTTTAACTCCACCCCAGACGTTCATCATGGTCAGCATGAAGTTCTTTGGATGAGAATTTGGAATTCTAGAATACTTCACAGATATTACATTCTTCTATTTTTAAAAAGTATGTAAAGCAAAATGTAATTGTATGGTTACAGGACCTCGACACGTTGCATTGTTTATTAAGTGCAGTTAAGATCATATATTTTTGGTATTTATTTTGAGCTGGCGTAAAAAAATTGCAACTGAGTTTAATTTAGACTTTGCTTAATCAAGATTACTTCTGGTTCCTTTGGAGAATCAAGTGGAATGCATTGCATTGTGGGATACAGTACCAAACACAATGTGCATAGCTGTATCTGCACATTTTTGCCAGGTAATAGTTATTAATAGGTGGTAGTTATTCCAAAGAGAATTGGATTTAGAGTGCTGTTTGTTGCTGACCTCTGCTGGTCAAACCTGTAATAATACCATCGCAAAGGATAACTCTTCACAGCTATGCAAGACTCTGTTTCTTCACTGGTTTCAAAATAAATCTGTTGATGAAATGACACAACTTACATTAATCATTTTGATATTCATTTGTTGTAGGGATATATTCGTCAGTGTAGGAAGAACCCTGCCATGTTCACAGTTGCACAGCTTAAGACAATCTTCAGCAACATCGAGGACATCTACAAGTTCCAGAGAATATTTCTCAAGGACCTAGAAAAGAAATACAACGCGGAAAACCCTCATCTGAGTGAAATCGGCTCCTGCTTTCTTCAACAGGTATCTTTACACACATTCAATGAAAGACCACTGCAACAGCCATTACAGATTTGCTCAAATATTCTGTCTCTCTCTCAGGGGGAAGGTTTCTCTATATATTCTGAGTACTGTAACACTCACCCATCAGCGTCTGCTGAATTACATCGTTTAATGAAACAAGGAAAATACAAACACTTTTTTGAGGCGTGTCGACTTCTACAGCAGATGATTGACATCTCCATCGCCGGCTTCTTACTCACACCCGTACAGAAGATCTGTAAATATCCTCTCCAACTAGGAGAGCTGCTAAAATACACACCGCAAGACCACAGGTAGATTTTTTTCCATTTAAACTATTAAAATTGCTCTGGAATCATTCTCAAACCTTTGAAATGTAAAGAAAAGCGCAGGCGTCACCTACACATTTTTACTGTTTTTTTTTGCCCACAGTGACTATTCGGGGGTGTGTGATGCACATAAAGCGATGAAAAATGTGGCGAGTCTGATAAATGAGAGGAAAAGACGTCTTGAGAGCATCGATACCATCGCTCACTGGCAAGTGTCCATTCTACACTGGGAGGTTAGTGATGACACCATTACATATGTCGAGCGTCACAGCGTCACAAACCGTGTCTAATGAAGAATTTTGCCTCACCAGACAGACACCTGAGTGTAATGCAATAAGATTAAAATTGAATATCATGTTGATCCGTTTATTGCATTATGGGCTAATACGCTGGGTCACTTACATGGCTAGGCAGGGCTTTGCATTTCATCTCATTAAAATTCCATTATAGCCAAATAAAAAACTAATCGAAGTAACAAAAATAATCCCGTTCCTCTACCTGCAGGGAGATGATGTGTTAACACGGAGCTCTGAGCTCATCCACTCAGGCGAGCTGACACGGATGGTACGGCCCGGTAAGACACAGCAACGCAGCTGCTTCCTGTTTGACCACCAGCTGGTGTTCTGTAAGAAAGACGTCCTGCGGCGAGACCTGCTACATTACCGTGTTCGTCTAGACTCAGACCACCTCGAAATAATTGACCTGCCCGATGGGCGGCACCATGATCTGGGCTTACTGAAGAACACATTCCTCCTTCGGCATTCAGAGAACCTGGAGGTGTTAAGTGTACTTTGCTGCAGAAAGAACCAGGATAAGCAGCGGTGGTTGCAAGCGTTTGAGCGTGAGCGCAGACGTGTTCAGGAGGACCAAGAGATGGGTATGTTTTTTTTTAAAGGTATTGGTTTGCACAAAATGTTTTTTTGCTTAAGCCTTGATTTCACGGAATTCTGTTAATATGATGTTTTCATTGCTCTGTTTTCAGGGATGGAGATTAGCGAGGCTCAGAGGAAGCAAGCAGTTCAGAACGCTAGAAAATCTAAACAAGGCAAAATGAAAAGTAAGGTCAAAGTTACAATTGTTTAATTAAAATACATATTACTGAAAGACCTGACAATAGTCATTTAATAATATAAGATTTAATAAAATTATTTATTTATTTGCTCAAATTTGGAAAACTAAACTTCTTTATGTTGTTCCAGTTCATGCTTTCTAGAGCAAAGAATTGAGGCAGTGCTCAATGAACATAATGACACTGAGCTATCTTGTTAGTTTTTCCATGCTTTATAAAAATGGTATTAAATGAAATGCGATTTTGTCTGCGTTTTCAGAAATGAATTATTCCAGTCATCCTGTGCCTCCCCACCATCAGCCGCTACATCCTCTCCATCAGCGCCACGTGACCGTGCCAACCAGCATCCCGAAGCAGCAGGTCTTCTCTTTAGCAGAGCCAAAGAAAAAGCCTGTTCATCTGTGGTACTTAGCACGCAGCGCCTTCTCCAAAAAATGACGAAAAAGAAACTCTTTCCACACTCAAACGTGACTGTTTTGAGCAATGATGTGGAGATTCATGAACGATGCAATAGTACAGGACTATACTGGATTGCTATTTCCCAATGCATACAAATGTATATTTATATACATGTAAGTAGGTATGTGTGTTTTGAATGACATGCCTGAGTAAACAGGCTTAAAGTGCTTAAAGATTTGGTATGCGAGATGGTTTTATGAAGGAATGATGGTGGACGGGGAGTGTTTAGTGTTAGTGCAGAAAGTGTTATTCCTGTCAACTTACTACTATGGTCTAAAAAAGCTGCTCCGGCAAGTTTTCCCGTCCTTGCCACCTTAATGTGTGTCCGACATGACAATGATTTCTCTTCAGCTTCCTTACAATGTGTCTGTATATTTGTATTGCTTTATCAAAGGCTGGTGCCTTTTTAAGAAAGCCAACGCTAACATTTATCATGTTTAAATAAATGTACAAAGTTTGTGCCTAAATGAGAGTTTAAATGCATCACGATCAATGATTGGATGAAGCTGTATGTGGTGTTTGACCCCTATATTGTTCAAAGAGGTTGAATGAATCTATAGGGTAAGCGAACACAAGGCTTTACTGTCTGCACACCTGACCGGATACAGTTACACTCAGGTGGAGAGCGCCTCGTCGTTTGGTTTCATTTGGCCGATCGTGTTTGCCTCGCGCTTGCAGGCTGTGTAATATTTGGGCAATGCTGTACCGGGTCCTTGAATTTAACACAACCGGTCCAAATGAATGACTTTGTGCCATGGAAGCAGCGCGAGAAGGAGGACAAGAGAGCGAGGATGATGCGTCCCAGAAAGACACGACAAGCGTGAGTTAAACGTACTTGAGTTACCATGGCAACATAAAAATGCCTGAGTCTCTAGACAGTTTCTGGAATCGCTATAAAACAAATTATAATGTGCTGTTCTTAAAACAGTGAAGTTTTGTCACTCATAGCTTTAGTAACTGAACTTACTGAAGTGATAATCACAATAAACTGAGTTAAGAACGAACTCTAGTTACGAAATCGAACAAAAAAACATGGTTAATTTTCGTAAATTCGTGGTAATTTGTGGTTAAACCATGGTAATAAAAACGAAATATGATAAGAGCATGGTCACGTTACACTTTTAAGAACCCGTTAACACGATGCAATAATTGAAAATAAAAGTCTTGAAACTGTAACCAGTAATTGCATTCCTCCCATGATTCCACATGATTTTTTCCACGCGTTTTTTTAACATTGGAGCTTTAATACCTTAGGGAAGACTTTTACACAAGTCAGTCATCTAACGTTAGACTTAAATTAAATACAGTGAGTGAGATGGAATGACATTGTGTTAATAATGCATGACTGGAGCGACACAACGGAGTGAGTGGATGGTGGTGATATGGCTGCTGCGCTCATCACAGACAAAACTGACCAATTGACAGACGTGCACCAGCACTACGTATTGAGTATCCAAATTTTGTCATAACGTTTAAACTAAATAAACAGGAAACATCCGCTGATATATTTGTCTTTATATAAATCCATCAAGTTTACTCGGTACAGTACAGTAGGCTGATATCTGATGGTTCATACCCCAGATAGCACAATCCATCTGGTTTACTCGGTTTTTTACGTCTGCATTTACATCTGCAATACGTCTCGGAGACGTCTCAACGTCCATCATTCGTCAGCTAAAGATCTGGAGATCTGCTGCGTAAAAACATCTGCTAAACATCTTAGAAAGAGCAGCTTTACATCCATTCACATCTTCTAGATGTCTATATGACGTCTGACAGCAGACATCTCTGAGATGTTTTGCAGATGAGCAAACTATGTATTGTAGATGTCTGTAAGATGTAAATGCAGACATCAAATAGACATAAACCAGATGTATGTGTGATATCAGGGACGTCTTTCATAACATGTACTGTATGATAATGAATGGTTTACATTTGATCGGTTATCTGTGTTTAGATTAGTGGATTTAAGATCATTTAAAGAGTAGCCCTGATTGTATCCATAAACTGACAAGGACAATAAAACTAAAAGTATGTAGACACTTCCCTGCTAAAAAAACTCAGTAGAAAGCATCACAGAAATTCTGCTTGGTCAATCTTTATTTTAAGGTCCAGTTCTTGGTTTTAGTAAACTATTAAAAACGACTTTTGCTTCGAAAACTTAGTGATTTGTTACTTCTTAATAGTAAGGTAGTTGTTAGGTTTAGGTATTGGGAAGATTTAGGATGTAGATTATGTGCCTTATAAGCGCTTCTAAACAGCCAAAATACTAATAAAAGGCATGCATATAAGCAACTAGTTAATAATGAGAATTAGTCCTTATAATAAAGTGTTACCTTCTGTTTTCATTAAAATACCATGAAAATCCAACCATTGGCTTTTCCATTAAAACAATTGCGAAATTCCTTTTTGTGTTTTTGTCATTATTCCAATAGGATCCAATGGTTCCACCTATCGAATACATCACATACCAGCAGACTCCATTATATTAAATCCAGTACAATTGACTTGGAACTAAATATTACATTTGAATGAATCTAATGGTTATATATATATTTTTAGCAGGGTTAAAAACTGCTAAATGAATCTACGTCCTAATAAATCTTTGCAATCTGCCCTAAATTGGTCTATAACGTTCATACAATAGCTCAAGCTTGTGGTACTTTATAGCAATAATTTATTTTGAGGAAAATGCTGCGTCATTGTGAACTAAGGTGGATTTTGTAACCCTATTGGATCTCTCTCGGAATTACTGAGTGGCTTTACCTTGTAACTCTAAGCCCTCATGGCAATAATATCTGCTGGTGATAAGAGCATACGACCACAATATAAAATCTCAAATTAAACACTCAGATTTTCTCTTCATTCTGCTTCAAACCATTATTTAAAATATACCTTTTTACATTGACATGAGAAACACAATCCTAGGATTACATATGTGTGGACCAAGTAGACTTTTCCCATGTATACGTTCAATTCAAAAAAATATTTTGTATAAATAACAGCATTAGAAAAGTTTAGTTTGTTTGTAACATCGCATCAGAATGTGATACATACCTCTGGTTTCAGGTAGCTGACGTGTCTGTGGAAGTGGCCACAGTGGACGCATCTCTTCATAAACTATGCAGAAGATACAACAGACGCAGGCGAAGAGCAAAAAAGCCAAAGAAGACAAACCCGTTATGGAATCTACAGAATCTAGCCATTCTCATCACAGTAGTGGTGTTTGTTGTTGTGGTGATAATGTGGTCACTTCTTTGGGTTTTTATATGTAAGCAAAACATCTACGCATGTACTGTATACAAAATGATGTTGAACCGACATTAGTGACGTGCACACTCTGTGTTTGTAGTTCGGAGAGAGAGCAACAGCGGCGTGTATTTCGCTGGCATGTTCCGTGTTGCCAATGTGGAGTTTATACCAGAGTACCGACATGCTGACTCGAGTGAGTTTTTATCTATGGCAAACCCCATACAGAACGTGGTGAGTGAAGCAGACAGACACTACATAAATATAAAGAAAAGGAATAAGAAGCCAACTCTTACTCTTACTGTCTTCCACTAAGATAACCAGTGTATACCGAACATCATCAGTGTCCAGACTCTACAAACAAACCATCATCTCTGATCTGAGGTACAACTGGTTCAGCATTGCTCAGTCAGAATATAATGTTTTTCATAGCTAAAGTGTGACCGACATCAGTGGTCTGTGTGTGTATTCTCTCACACCTCAGTAGCAATAACAAAGGGGGTGTGCTGGTGCATTTCTGGATGGTTTTTGTGGTACCACACCTGAAGACTCCAGCAGTGTGTGAGGAATGTGTGAGTGCCATTCTCAGAGACTCCGTGTTCACAAGTCTAAAAAACAGATCCTCTGTGGGCTTCCTGCACGGCCTTCCTGTTGACATCGACTCCATTCTTGTCAATGGTAATCTTAGCCAATCACTGTCAACGTGGTTGATAGTGAACAACTATACTTTACATACTGTGAACATTTTTTTTAAATAATTGCCTTACTTTCGAGCAGTTTGGGGTTAACTAGTTACTGTAATTAAATTGCTTAATTGCTAAGTAAGGGATTACTCTCATTTTTTCAGAAATTGAATTACTGTTACTTCTGATGTAATTAAACGAAATATTCGCATGTGAATGTGACCCCTTTAAAATAGCAGTTTCATGTCTATCCCAGAATCACTTCATTTATAAAGGTTGATATATAAAGTCATTAGTAATAAGTCATTAAATACTTTTTGGAGAGAGTCACGTGTCCAGTAACCCAAATGAACTATAGGTAATTAGTTACTTGTAATTCATTACTTTTTCAGAGTAACTTGCCCAACACTGCTCTCGAGGCTGTAGCCTATTTTGATCAATGTTTTTTACCTTGTCTTCCTAGTTGCATTACGGTCAGATTATACATCAACAGCAATGGGTGAGTCAATCAAAGTGCTCTAAATATGTGACCCTGGATCACAAAACCTTAGGTTTTACAAAAGTCTTAAGTAGCATGGGAACATTTGTAGTAAAAGACAAAAATACATTGTATGGGTCAAAATTATTGATTTTTCTTTTATGCCAAAAATCATTAAGATAATAAGTAAAGATCATGTTCCAGGTAGACATTTTGTAAATTTCCACCTTAAATATATAAAAACTGTATTTTGGTTGGTGAAATGCCCTATAACGGTGCCCCTGATCAACATCTTCAAAGGTCATTTTCTCAAAAAAAAAATTTTAAGGGTTGTATCTTAGCCAGATATTGTCCTATTCTAACACCTCATACATCAATAGAACGCTTATTTATTAAGCTTTCAGATGTTGAAATCTCAATTTTGAAAAATTGACCCATAAGACTGGTTTTGTTGTCAAGGGTCACAAACGTGGAGATATTTACAACAAACCTGAGATGGGTCCCGTTTAGATTCGAATCCAGTATGCGAGCCCGGACCACAGAACCAGTCATAAGGTTAATTTTTTAGATTTATTCATCATCTGAGAGCTACAGTAAATAAATAGGCCAGTATCTGGCTGAGATACAACTATTTTAATATCTGGAATAAGAGGATGCAAAAAATTGCAGAAATAGCCTGTAAATTTGTCCATCAGAGGGGCTGTAGTAGGCCATTGCTAAGGTTTATTTTAATGCTCTCTATTGGTTTACCCCTGGACCGACGTTAAGGAGAGTAAATTAACCTGAAAGCTGAAATTCTAAGCTTTACATACCAAACTTGAGTGGGGAATTCCTGATCGAGCGGTGTTTCCGGCAGCGACTTTGCTGAATCCACTCACAAAAACAAACGTTTGATATATTTACGGTTGGAAATGTACATATATCTTGGAAATTATATTTTACTTGATATCCTAATGATTTTCGGGAAAAAAATGAAAAAACAATAATTTTGACCCATACAATGTATTGTTGGCTATTGCTACAAATGAAGAGTTTGGTTCCAAAATGAGATATCTAAACTGTTTTTACTGTGCATTCCAATTAATATCTATCAAACTGTAATTGGTTGGTTTTGATTTAAGGCATAATAAATAAAAAAATACAGCTAACTAACACAACAAAAACATGAAAACATAATAAAAAACAGGATTATTGAAAGAGAGGAGTTATCTCATTTTGGAACCAAACTCTTCAAATATACCCGGGCTATTTATGACTGGTTTTGTGGTCCGGTGTCACATTTAATCAATACTGTGAAATTAGCTTTTAGCTATTTTATAAGCTAGTTCTGAATTTCGGCTAACCCTGCAATAAGTTTATGATTGTTTATAATACGTGTATGATTATTTCACTTGCTGTACAATATTACTATATTGCTTAATGGTTGCTGTTTTTATCTCATTTTTGTCTGGTCAGGCTCTCAGTGTGTGGATAAGCTGTATGCAGGTATTCCGGATGTCAGCATTCCCCTCAACGTGTTTTCCTCATGGGGCTTGACCTGTCACATCAAACTGACCAGTGCTCCAGGCTCCATCATCAGACTCACAGTCAGGAGCTTGCGCATTGAACCCAGCGATTGTATCTATGATGCCCTCACTGTGTACGATGCCCTACTTCCCATGAGAGGCATGATTCTGTACAGGTTTGAGAAGAAGATGCTAAAATGTTTATCTTATGATATTATTACACACTCATTTAAAATAATTCAATTATAATTAAATGTTTAAAAGATATACTCGTAACTGAGTTCACATATTGAGGCAGCATGTGTTCTAACTAAAATTTATTTTATAAATATACAATTTGTAATACTTACAACTGTGATGCTATACTACACTATATTACTGATCAAAGTGCAAAAAAAGATGCAGTATTTTAAGATCTTACGAATTGCAAAGAAATGTGTTCTTATTCATTTTTAATAACACAATAATATTTTTTTACATGTATGTTAGGAAGATCAAAAATTAATATTTGATGGAATGAGCCTGATTTTTTATAATAAATAAAATCATTCACATTAAAATTATTTAAAAAAAAAACATTTTTGTTGAAAAATACAAGTACAAGTATTTTTTATCTTCTTGCTTTAGGTTTTGTGAATCCGTTTCAGTACCAGTATCATTGGTCTCCACCTCCAACGTTATGTTCCTCTCCTTCAGACTCACACAGGGAAGCAAGATTTTCAGAGGACGCTTCCAGGCCCTTATGGAAGAAGGTCAGTCTTTAAATCGTATGAGGTTGTGTCTGTACGTGTATTAAACACAAATTGTGTTTATCCCGCCCATACAGAATGTATGAACTTGATAGAGTTACCAGCTGGACCAGGTGATGCTGGGGTGATAACCAGTCCATTCTACCCCGATCTATTACCCCGACAGTGTTCCTGTACCTGGAAGTTCCAGGTAATGGTTCTCAAGAAGAGTATAAGATCAACGCTCCTTGCTTTTTATGTATACTAGTGGTTAGATATATTCTTCACAACATTTACACATGCTGATGGGTGTTGACGTTTCAGATGTCCAGCAATGCTGTGGGTGTGGCTCTGAGGTTCCAGAACTACATCCTCAAACTGAAAGACTCGCAAAACTGTGAACATGGCTGGTGGAAGGTGAACGCGATCATGTAAGTAAAATGTAATGGTAAACTGTGGATTAAATGGTTTAGTTTATTACAGAATGTATTTATGGGGATCTACTGGAATATGTGTATGTCAAAGACGGATTTGAACCTGGTTCAGAAATAAGTGCTGTTGATTTACAGATACTGTGGAAATTACATCGACCACTCAACCGTCTTCCGTATTTCTACGCCAAACCCCGAAGTGGTTTTCCGCTGCAGCTCACGAAATGCTGACCAGCCTTTCAATGCCACTTACAGTAGCTACAACATCAGCCAGCGTAAGAACAATGCTGCCGAAAGAGAGGAAATGCAGAACAATTTAAAATGGTCATTAATGTCGTAATACATTGTGACTTACGTGCGAAGGAATATGTGTTATGATGTCAATTAAATGACTCATAGCACCCAGTGGCTCTTTTTAGACATCAGCCTTACCCTGATCTTATTTGTCATGCTCTTTCTCTTCAAGCGTGTCCTGAGGGTCACTTCCTGTGCACCACAGGTCTGTGTGTGGAGAAAGCCCGGCGCTGTGATGGAATGGATGACTGTCAGGATGAAAGTGATGAGATTTTCTGTTGTAAGTTAACTACAAGATATACTCTCTAAAAACTAACTCAGACAAACGGGTGAGACTGAGCTAAAAAGAATATTATACTATTGGGAAGCATTTTTGTAGCTTATTTTTTACTTTATGTGACTGGAAATACAGTGACACTAAAGTATAATTAAATAAGAAAATTTCTTTGCAAGTTTCATTCAATTTTAGAGAAAATTACACGGGAAAATTTTGCTGCAGTTTTGCAGCAGGTTTGCCAGTAACTTAATATAGATTTAATTATCGCTTAATATTACTTTACTTTTAGTACTGTTTACTACCACTTTAATCAGAATTAAAACACTTTGACTTTAGAGATTCAAAATGAGCAAGAGGAGACTGGCATAAGCACAGCAACACTGCAAAAAGTGACATTCTTCATAAGCATTTTTGCCTTGTTTTCTTGTAAAAATATTAAAAAACTTCTGAAATTACGATACATTTACATATCAAGAAAAGTGACCAAAGACAAATAAATAAAATAGTTAAGGTCACACTTAAAACTAAATTGTAAATTAAATCTACAGTAAGTTACAGGCAAACATGTTGCGAAAGTACAGCAAAGTTGTAAAGTGTCGGACAAGCTTACATTTAGAGCAAAAACATTTTAGACAAGTGTGTTAGGTTTGTAATTGTAAAATAAAAGATAGTTACTTCTGAAAAGAGATATGTTGTCATTTGTTTGCAGGTGTCATGTACTGAGTTTAATGATTTGAGTGACTTAATACTGTTTGAATTCTGTTGTTATTACAGAATGTTTAGTTAACGCTATATTTATCTGACAGCTAAACCTCCCAAACTCTGTGGAGGTTCATCCACTCTGCATCCACTGTACATCTGTAATGGAGTTATGGACTGTTCCAGTGGTAAAGATGAGACCAACTGTACTCAAGGTACCATTTTAAAACTCAAGCAAAATCTCACTTTTGAGTTCCATCAATTGAATGCGCAGAAGTGGATGTGTTGGCTCTGCAGAGACCAGCTGTTCTGGAGTCAGTTATCGATGCGGTAATGGAGTCTGCATTCTAAAGAAAAACGCAAAATGTGATGGTGCACCAGACTGCTTCGACCGCAGCGATGAGAATGACTGTGGTGAGTTTTAAAGTGGTGACAAACCGTGTTATAAGTGTGTTGACCACCAAAAACAGTAGATTGGAATAAAAACTCAATTCATTTCAATACTCCAAAACTTTGTTCTTTAAATTCCACCATTAGCTAAAATCATTTCTGATCATGGTTCATTCTCTTTCTGAAAGCTTTCAGATTTTAATGACTCTGGCTTCCTTTCAGCACCTGTGCAGACCTGTTAAATACACAGGCAAATCTGATATTTTCCTATTTTTGGTTTGCAGCCTGTGGCAATCCTGGTGTTTTAAAGCGTGTTTTTGACAGCGCCTCCCCGCAGCAGAGAATAGTGGGTGGAGTCAATGCAGTAGAGGGGGAGTGGCCATGGCAGGTCAGCTTACATTTTTCGGGTCAGCTCTATTGCGGAGCATCGGTCCTCTCGGATGGGTGGCTTATTTCTGCAGCACACTGTTTCAGCAAAGAGAGGCGAGTACATCATACAGTACATAAACATTTGGGTTCATGCAAATGCTTCTGAATTTTGAGGTTTGTTATGTAGGACTGCATTTTGTTCATGCGTGATCTTGGATGTTTTTAGGTTGTCAGATCCACGTCAATGGATGGCACATATGGGCATGCTAACTCAGGGCAGTGCCAAGCACGTGGCTGAGATCCGCCGCATTGTGGTGCACGAGTACTACAATGCAAGAATTTTTGACTATGACATTGCCCTTTTGCAGCTGAAGAAGGCATGGCCCATTAGTCTGGAGCAATATATCCAGCCCATCTGCCTGCCTGCCCCTTCCCAGACCTTCAGTGAGGGACATCGCTGCTGGGTCACTGGTTGGGGCTACCGTTCTGAAGAGGGTATTGTTCTTTCAAATAATATTAATGTGTCTGGATGCTTTTACAATATAAGGCAGTTGGATTTTCCCTCTATATATTTAGATAAGGTGCTACCCGCAGTCTTGCAGAAGGCAGAAGTAAGCATTCTGAGCCAAAGCGAATGCAAGAGAAGCTACGGCCCCGTGTCACCCCGCATGCTGTGTGCTGGTGTGCCCTCAGGAGAACAGGACGCCTGTCGGGTAAGAGAAGCTAATAGGCATCGGATTGAGTCCTGCTTTATGAATCAAACCTACGCCCGCCCTCTAGTTAATAGGGATTGTTAAACTATCATTGGATTAGGTGAGCTGTCTGTTTAGACTTTCATTGAAGCAATTTTTGATTGCAGGGAGACTCTGGCGGTCCTCTCTCCTGTCAAGCACACTTGGGCAGTCGCTGGTTTCTGACGGGCATTGTGAGTTGGGGTTCAGGTTGTGGCAGGCCCAACCTTCCTGGAGTTTACACCAGAGTGGTAAAGTTCATAGACTGGATCCAAAGACATATTGATGCAAATTGAAGAAAATTATGAAATGCACAGCCAAGCATCATATAATGAAGAACAGTCTTATATCCATTAAGGCCATTTTCACCATTTTCAGCTGATCCAAAGCAACACTGCGTTAGACATGTGTGTGTTATTTACTGGTTTTGTTCATCATGTAACACTATTGTAGTATATTTGGTGAACAAGGGTTGAACTTAGCCATTGGGTTGCAATGTAACCTATGCTGGGTTATTTCAACCCCAAAATCATTTTTTAACCCATTGTTGGGTCAAATATAATGGGTCATTTTCTGGGTTCATTTCACCCTGCGGCTGTGGGTTTGTCCTTCTCTGACCTAACACTGGCTCGAAAACAACCCACCATAGAGTGTAGTAGAGCATTGAAATGATATAAATCCATACCAGATATGTAGTTTTAAAGCATACCTTTCCATTTGGTAATACAAAATAAAACAATTCCATAAAAGCTAAGTCTTCCTACCTCACCCCGGCTTTTAAAAAAAGATTTTTACAAATTGTAAACTGTGTATATGAATTTGCAGGTGTGTCAGTTTGACGTCATTTGACATCGACCCACATTGAGACAAAGTATGTAAGGCACCTGCAGTTTTGTTTCAAACAGAGAAAGACGCAAAATTGTGCTGCAGCTATTACTGTAAAACAATGTTAAATACTGTTATACAACATACAATAAAATGGCATATTTTCATAAATATCATTTTTTTATTAACTGAACAATTACAAGTCACACTTTTTAATGTATAAAATGAGTTGTTGAGAACCGATATGGTCAGTGTTTGGTGTAACTAGTTACTAAGTAATTATTTAAAATAAAAAGTAAAAAAATGGATTACTCTTATTTTTCCTGTTATTTAAATACAATTACTTCTGATATAATTCAACTAAGTACTTTGTGTAATATTTGTTTGTGTGCAAAAGTGGAATTGACAACAAAATTCAAAGTCTAACTTTAAAATCCGTTCTTAAATGTATAATTCTCACATTTGTAATTTATAACATTACTTTATGTAGTTTTATATTATTTATTTGAATGAATTAAAAGAGCCGTTTCATGTCTATCCTTGAATCACTTAACCAATCAAGGTTGATATGTTGGATGTAGAAAGTAATATGTAACTAAAAGTTATTTATAATATGTAATTAAATACTTTTTGAAGAGAGTAATTTGTACAGTAATCTAATTACATTATCGAATATGTAATCAGTAACTAGTAATGAATTCCTTTTTTAGAGTAATTTACCCAACACTGGATACAGTATCATACAATTGAGAATTTGAATGAGAAAGATAAATGTCAAGCAATCCCCCACACACACATCACTCATCGAGCACTCTTACACACTCTTATAATGACAAAAATGTCCCAATTTAGGCCAGGAATGGTTAAGTAATCAATACAGTGTGGAGCACATGGGGATATCGGGTCCAATTGTTCCCAGGTTGCATGCCTCACTGGCTCGTAACGTGATACACGGGTTGAAAACAAAACAACAGGGAAATATTTCATCCACACTGACTCTCTTTAAACAAATATGATAGCTATGCGTCGTTTTAATCCAGAGTAAACGGCGGCCGGTTAATTACGCATTCCTCGAGGCGATTAATTTAATGATGCCCTCATCATGTAACATCAGACTGCCCATTGTTGACCACGGCACACGCACACGGGAGAAGTTTGCCCACAATTTCTGTCGCACGGATGGCTGTGCGGATTGTGCTGCTCATAGTGCTCCCTTTGTGCCGCGGTGCATGCTGGGTCCCGTGCAGCACCTGTTCACGGAGGGAGACGGAGAGCGAACGCTCGCAGCGCCAGACCCGCTCAGGTCGGGTTTCTCCGGGTATCAAAGGCGATATCGCACTCGTTTTGCGGGCTCATTTCTCTGCCCAGGGTAGTGTTTTGTATCGCTGCGACGGAGCCATAAGAGACCGGGCCATGAGGACTTTTCCCAAAAACAGAAGTTGCGAAGTTTACAGCGTATCTGGTTCGGGACCCTGCGCCCCCGCTTGTTCACCTGCACAGGTAAGAGACCATCAGCGCCGCGCGCTCTGGAAGGCGTATCGGGCACGGCTAATTTATGACAGTGATGATGCTTTTACGCAAATCACCAACTATTCAGATCTATCTTTTTTATTAATATGAAATATAATTGTATAATTTCTTCTTCAAAGAGCGCATAGAATCCTATTGTGAATACGTGCGCGCAGTTCGGATAACCCTAAACCTTTTAGTTATACGAGTGGGGTGCCTGTGTCTAAATTTCACTCTTGATAGTCTCATGAATGTGCTTGTCAAAGTGCGGTTCTTGATGGAGTGCTACACCGCTGAGAGGGGCCGTGGGAACGCGGACCTTCAAATTACGCTTTGTGCGACTCCACGGGGGAATCCCACCAGGATATCCTAGTTCCGCGACCCTCATGAAAAGATGTTTAGTCTGATGCCGAGGCAGCCAATTAAATACGACATATGCTTATTGTATGATGATAGAAATGTAGGAACGATGGTCACCACTTATCCATTTGAAATAATAGTGTAAACAAGTGATGTTGAAGTGAGAGTATTCAGGAGTTCCCGAACTTGTGTTCAGCAGGACTTTGTGACAAAGCCCACCCAGACATCAAGTCCAACAAACAGCGAGTCAAAAGCCGATTCTGACACCAAGAGCCCAGGGGGCAAGAGAGCAGATTGCGGGGCATGGAGTAAGTGGGTGCTAAGAACTGCCCCCCTTCTTCCTCTTTCGGCTGCCATTGCGCTGACGCTCCATTTCCTTGCATGTAAGTTAATATTCTCTGCCGAAGAAGAATGAGATTATTATGCTGTATGTTCTTGGATAGCTGGTCAAGCGTCTCATCCTTGGCTATCCAATGAACTCGAAAATATGCTTCTGTTCTCGTGCTTGATATGATGCACCAGATTGCTGTTATGTTTTCATTATCAACTCTGGGAGTCCCCAAAAGGTTTTGGAGAACTTTGGAAACGTTAATTCCACCTTAAATGCCAGAATGTCATTGCATTAAATATCAATACCAATCTGTTCCCACTGGTTTTCACAGGTTTTCTTGCAGAGTAAACACGTTTATCTTACACCAAAATTTTGCCAAATACTTCTTGTCCTACAGAGACAAGACAAATCTACTTTTCTTAAAACTTTGAAAAAAAATTTGTGGAAATTTGATCTGACAATAGATTTAAAATAGAAAACTCTTGGGGAATTTTTAATAGGTAACAACTTTCATGCAAACGATCTCTGTATCATCTCCTAATATAACTCTTCTTGTCCCAATAGCTTCTCCATCTTCCTCAGTGTTCTACCTTGGAGGAAGCGTAGAGTTCTCCAACCTCAGCTTCACTTCAGACCTGGCAGATCCCACGTCTCCGCAGTTCCGCCTCCAGTCTGAGGCGCTAAGCCATTACGTAAGAATAAACATATATAACGGTCTCTCTGTGCTGCTTAGCAACAAAGCCGGTGTCTCCGTGATCTCTCTGGAATGCGGGCGATCTCCAGAGACCACTCAAGGACGATGCTCGCCCCTGGCACTTTCAAACGCGAAGCCCGCCAGATCCGCAGTTCCAGTGGTGCGCTCGTACCTCATTGCCACCCTTTTAAATGTAAATCAGCTTCTAACCACGGCCCTTCTGAGCCTTCAGCCGCTCCGTGGCCCTCTTAAATGTAAAGCCAGCTGTAACTGGAGCCCGGCTTGGTGTGAGGCAGTGCGGTGAGACTGGCCCCCAGAGGGCTGCGGCTTTTCAGGGCTGAGGACAAGAAAACTGTTTGTGAGAGGGACAGAGCCCGGGCGAGCGGAGTGAGAGGAAGAGCTGTCCTTCAATACAAACATTGTCTGTGGGCTTCCTCACGCACAATCAGATGCTCTGTGCCTCCTCGCTGAGAGTCTGCAGCCAAAATAGAGAAGAAAGGTAGACCGGGGGGCGTAGAAGGCGAGGAGAGAGAAGGTACGGATTTAGGGCACCGAAAGAGACAGAGAGAGTGTACAAGAGAGTTAAAGCACACTTGGGCCGAAAGGAGCAATTTGTGGCAGTATCATGGGAATGGTTAGCATTTGTGTCAGCAGTAGGCGCAAATGTCCAAATGCAGCTTTTCTTCAATAACACATAATAGCTTGCAGGCTATATTAGACTAAATATACTGCCTAGTACCTGTAATCCGTTTAAAAGTGGGTAAATAGGCAAACGGATGTGCTACAAGTGTGTGCCCTTGCTTATAAAAGTTAGCCTAAACCCGCTGCCCGCCTACTCCCTCTCGCACTTCAGTATGAAATTGAGCCCCAGACAATGGCGCTGTTGTTGCTCGAAGCTCTTGTTGCTCAAAGCCAATCGCACAAGAACAGCGCTTTTGTGCCAAGGCTGCAGGTCTCGCCCGGGCCACCGATGTCTCACCTTCATCGGTGATGTCACGCCCAGCCTGGCTGTGATGTCTTCCAATAATTCACAAGAAAGGAAAAGGCGGAAACGTAGTGACCTTGGTGGACGTTATCATTGGTTTGCTTGCAATGTGCAGAAATAGAATGTCTGATGTTGTAAGGTTATTTAACGGTGTCTTTTGTCATTTCTTCCTGACGGTTTACGCGCTGTTGCCATGGATATAAGTTCTCAGAGTTGTATGATTCATCACCGTGGAATTTGTATTACAAGAACTCAGGAATTATTGCGTTTAGGTGAGTCTGTACATAAAAATCTGATGCATATTTGGTGTCCAGTCATTATAATGTAAAATGACCTTGTGTTGACCAGCTGGGATTAGTAGACTTGATGTATAAATATTTGGCGTATGTCTTTGCAGCACTTTGCAGAGTTTTCGGTAAAACATAATGTATGTATAATGTATAATATTACCTGTATTTATTGTAACATGGCATAGCAAAAAGTAAAAAAAAACGAACATTGGAGATAAATCTCTCTCACACTACTTAAGTTAATAATGTATAATAATATATTATTATAAGTTTGTTTGTTTTGATGTCACACAATAGGACACATTTGCATTAGCTTTTTCAAGTATCTATTTAAAGGGGTAGTTGATTCCAAACTTTTTGTGGTCCGCAGAACACAAAAGACGACATTTGGTAAAACACTAGTAAACTAACAACACTAACCACACATTAACACATTGACTTCCATTGTATGGACACAAAACAACGGAGACACTTCTCGAAATATCTTTTGTGTTACATCGGTCATCAGTCCAATCTCTTTATAAGACAGTCAATAGTTTTTTTCACTTTTGTTTAGTATGCAAATTATAATATATAAGTACTGCCATTATTCTCAATTACGATTACATTTATAGGCATTATTCTCATTTTCATCATGCATTTGTTCCCATAAGGCTGTATATTAGTTAGTTTAAAGCTTTACCATCTTGTTAAAAGTCATGTGTCCTGTCGACAGTGAAGGAGTGGAAGGTCTTTGTGTCTACTACTGGAGTAAATTCTCTGCTCCTTCCCTCATTTCCGATGAACTCCGGAAAGTGAACCCGAACCGGCTGCAGAGGCGTCTACCTGGCACCAACAAGGTCCTCTATATCAAGAACCAGGAACGATACTACCTAGAGAAAGACGAGGACACGCTACGTCTACTGGGTTCAACCGCATTTCCCACAATCCTCTTTGTTTGACCTATTCCCAAATATGAAAACATTCTTGACATACGTTTCTGCGTCTGCAGGCTTGAATCCAGACGATGTTGATGACGACGATGACGATGAAGATTCGGATGAAAAGGCGGAAAAGATAAAGAACCCAAACTCTTTGCAGAGTGGCAAGTGGCAGTTGGGGCTGCAGGGTACAATCATAATACACTGTCAAGCCTGTTACGTTTACTCAAATGATTTATGAACGGTGACTCATTTTAGTTGCCAACTTCTGTTTATACGTAGTTCCTCTGTATCTTCTTTCTTCTACTGTGAGCGAAGGAAACAAATAGGCCAAGTATGTAAGGCAACCATTTCCCATTAATCTTCTGAGTAAACTGAATAGTTGTCAGTCAACGCAAGCAGGTTTTACAGTGTACTATCTCTACCGAATACATTTTGATCATAATTTCTTTTTAAAAATCATTATTGTGAGTGTAGTTTCGATTCATTCATTCTGATCACTCTTATTTCTATTTGCTAACAGCTATGTCTTTTGACCTGTATGCTAAGTATGGGAATAACCGTACGCTGAGTCTCGTGAGTCCGAAGAAGCCATATTACCAGTGGAGACTTCGGGTGCCGTCCGGCCACGTTGTGCGACTTGTCATTCTCACACTTCAAGGAGCGACACCAGGCAGCTGCTCCGCCAACAAACTGTCTGCATATGACTTCCTGCTGCCGCTTCAAAACAAGATCATCGCCAGGTACAGCGGACCTTTGTAGGAAAGCGAATGAGCATTTTGATATGTTTGTCCATTTTATTGGTTTATCAATTTTGATCGTCCGTTATTTTTGTTGAATGTTGAGTTCACGCAAACACAAAAAAGTATTTTTTGTCAATGTTTGCTTTTGTACGTTAGGTCATTCGGACAATTCCAGCGTGTGGATGTGACTTTTTCAGTCAAACTTGAAATATAAATTCTGAATACATTGAATCATCTGTTTATATTTTACTAAAGCCCTAATGATAGTCCACACCTCAGAAAAAGATCAGTCTGTGCACAAGTTTTCTATTTAAAAAAATCATAAATTAAGGATGTGACATTTTGGAGACATACTTTTAAGGATTTATGTGAATTAAAATGTACAAACCAGAAGAAGCAATACCCCAAAAATGGGGAAGGGATAGCTCTTTATAGAACATAATAGTTATTTTATTTTAATGTTCATGTGATGAAAATAGGTTCATGTTATCATTTCTAATGCTAGAATACAAAATAATTTGTTCTGGTCATATTTGTCACATGAAGCATCAATAATAATCTCTTTTATCCTCAGATGGTGTGGTCTGCCAATATCAGGAACGTCCCCTGTGATGAAACTGACGTCGTCTGGAAACGTCATGCTTGTTACGTTTTCTTTCAGTCGACAGAGACAAGGAGCACTCTTTAAAGCATACTTCCAAGCAATACCCAAAAGTGGTGCGTGAATTAGGGCTCAGAATAAAACTCTATCCTTCTACTCATTATTCAGTTCAAACGTTTGCTTTCCGTGTCACTGTTCTTCTATAGAGTGTGGCGGTTTTCTCACCGCTTGGAACGGCACTGTAACGTCCCCATATTACCCCGCCTACTACCCTCCAAATGTGGACTGTAACTGGAAGATCAGGGTGAGCTCAGGCTAACGGCTTTCCCATGTTTCCCATGAGTCTCCTCGCTAGTGTTTACATGCATGCCCTATGAACCTCATTCAAAGGCCTGCGATGCTCATTCTTTGAGCCCATGCATCCTTTGAGAATCCGGTTTCTTTTTCAGGCACCGTTGCCGGGATACCTTCTCTCCGTCACCATTGTGATGCTGGACATTCAGGATTCGCCGGCTGCTAGCACCTGTGAGAAAGACTGGCTAGAAATAGGTGGTGTCAAGTGAGTGTCAAGTCTTTCATACGCAAGCGGTGTGCTTCAGTGTAAGATGATGGTTGATGTTCACAAGGTTTGTAAAATGCCACGTGATGCATCATTGCTTGTATATTTGTTTGCGCACATCTGTCTTGACGTGCATATCGTTGCGATGTGTGCATGACCTCAGATATTTGTTTCGAATCTTTATAGGCTGTGTAACCCGATAGGCGACAGCAGCAGGAAGAGAATTTATTCTTCCCCTGTCCTGTTGCACTTCCACTCGGATGAATCTTTGACTCATAAAGGTTTCTACCTGATCTTCAGAGCCTTCTCTCCTGAAAGCGGTGAGTCATAAGGTCATACGGACATAAACGTGTTTTGTTTGATGGAGATTTTCTTCTGTGTTTCTGTTCGTTCCTGTAAATCTTCTTTCTGTGTCAGGCGTTGTTCTGGTTTCGTCTTGTGAATGAATTTAATCAGGTTAATGTTTACATCAGTAATAAGAGTTCTTGTGTCTTTATATAAGCATGCCCAAGGCAGTTTAGATGCGGAGATGGCAAGTGTATTCCTCTCAGAAAGGTGTGTGATGGAGATAAAGACTGCTCTGATGGACGAGATGAGGCAAAATGCCGTACGTTGAGCTGTTGTTACATCACTTTTTCCAGTTTCTGTTTTTGGTCTCTTACCACTCTTCTGCTTTACGCTTCTACTCAGACACTTGTAAACCCGGAGACGTTAACTGCAATGGCCAGTGTAAACCACACAGCCAGTGTAACACACAATTTACATGTGACGACAGCGGTGAAGAGACAAACTGCGGTAAGCCATTTTATCTGATAAAGAGTTGTGAGAGACCTGTACGAGTTCACACATTCTCTAAGACGCCTGTTTGCATCATCTATTTCTGATTGCCACAGATGTGTGGAGAGAGTTTGTGGTAAGACCTCCCTGCTCTTGTGTGTGTATACACCTGTGAGTGAGTCTCAGTTCTTTATGTGTGTTTATACTGTCATTTGCCCACCTGTTAGGAGGTAAATGCTACCATGTGTGCCCAAACAAAATCTGCCTTCCTAAAGCATCAGTGTGTGATGGAGTTGTTGACTGCAAAGACCGCAGCGATGAACTCAACTGCACAAGAGCTTGTGAGTCTTCTTATCTGTCGCTTATTCATATATGCGTATATTTTCAGTGTATGCACATGAAGAAGGTACAAAATACAAAATTCCATATATTGTGATAAATATTTTTCCTCATTTAAATAATAAAAAGTGATGTGTTTAAAAGTGTGCCATTGTTGTATGATTTTTCAGGCCAAATCATTATTTCTTTTTCATGTTTTTTAAGATAACGCTACAAACAAAGTGTGGTATTTCACTAATCTTTAGTAATCAACACCACAGTGTACCCTTCTGGTAAAAAAGCGTGTTTTATTTGTAGCACACAATACATTTCATGCCTGATTCTTTGCAGTTCAGAAAGGATGTTCCCCCACCTCTTTCAAATGTGCCAATGGAAAATGTTTGAGTAAGATCAACCCGGAGTGTGACGGCATCAAAGATTGCAAAGATGGTTCAGATGAGTTGCGTTGTGGTGAGTATGAGATGCGAATGTGCATCATTTATTTGTCAGGAATGTGATGACATTTCCAAAAAAATGAAATCACTATACACAAATCAGTCATCATATAGATTGAATTCTACTAGATTGAATTGAGTGTGGTGTTATATCATACAGTATAAGCATAAAGGTTTCAAATTATCTATTTTAATAAAACAATCAGATTAATTCAGATTTATGATCAGTATTTTAGAAGCTGATTCTTATTTGTATTCTCAGTTTATGTAGAAATTTGACATTTCAACATGAATCAATTTGCATACACGGAAACAATCCTGATCAAATCATTTTATCGTTCCTCACCCTCATTGCATTCTCAACCTGTATGACTTTCATTATTTTCCAGAACACAAACGAAGATATTTTTAAAAATTATCAACAACATTGGACATTCCTTTCATTGAGACATTTCTCAAAATACTTTTGTTTGTGTTCCATATTAAAATTAGTCATATACAGGTTTTTTTTATTTATTTAGGGTAAATAAATGACAGATGACAGAATTTTATTTTCGCGTGAACTATCCCTTTAAGGTTGTGGCACGCGGCCCAGAAAGAGGGCAAAGATTGTGGGTGGAACAGATGCCCAGGTGGGCTCGTGGCCGTGGCAGGTAAGCCTTCAGATGGAACGCTACGGTCACGTGTGTGGGGCATCTCTGGTGGGCAGCCGTTGGCTCATCTCTGCAGCTCACTGCTTCCAGGACTCGGATGCCATCAAGTGAGAGCTCTTTCCTTCATGAACATGATCACAGTGTGTTTGTCATAATTTAGAAACATTGCCACTTCAAGTATACATTAACTTGAGCATGTTTTGCCAGGTATTCTGACGCACGGTCGTGGAGGGCGTACATGGGTATGCGGGTGATGAACTCCGTCAGCAACGCAGCAGCAACCCGTCAGATCCGCCGTATCGTCTTGCACTCTCAATATGACCAATTCACCTCCGACTTTGACATCGCCCTTTTAGAACTCAGCGCTCCCGTCTTCTTCAACGAGTTGGTGCAGCCTGTCTGTGTGCCCGCCCCCTCTCATTCCTTCACTTCTGGTACCAGCTGCTTTGTCACTGGATGGGGGGTTCTGACAGAGGAGGGTAAGACATATTCGTAATACAAACAATTGGTAGGCATAACTCACAAAAGATCACAAAACCCATGAGACATTTCTCAAAATATCTTACTTTGTGTTTCACAAAAGAAAGAGTCATGAAGAGGTTTTGAACGACGGGAGGATGACTAAATAAAGAGAGAATTTTCTTTTATTTAGGTGAGCTGGCCACACTGCTGCAGGAGGCCACGGTGAACATCATTAGTCACAACACTTGCAATAAGATGTACGACGATGCCGTCACTCCCAGAATGCTTTGTGCCGGGAACATTCAGGGAGGAGTGGATGCCTGTCAAGTGAGTGAGCCCGTGCTCACCGTGTATGCATGAATGTTAATGGTTTACTTATTCCCCTCTTTGTTCACACAGGGAGACTCTGGGGGGCCGCTGGTGTGCCTGGAACGCGGGCGGCGTTGGTTCCTAGCAGGCATTGTGAGTTGGGGCGAGGGCTGCGCCCGACAGAACAGGCCTGGAGTTTACACACGTGTCATTAAGTTCACAGACTGGATTCATCAGCAGACGAAAGGCCAAGTGTGACACACAGACACAAGTACTTCCACCATTGAATGGGTAACATCATCATTTGCCCACATTCAGTTGCGTGTGATCGAAGGGCTCCAGTCGAGCTCTCATGGTGCCCAGACACACGGCAAACTTCTACACATCTGCATTGGGGGCCGTTTTCCATCCATTACTGTTGCTCGGCGTTTGAAATCTCCATCCCTGACAACAGCTTCTTTGTGCCCCACTCCTGAAAACCACCCTACCAACTGACTGCACTCTTTAAAGCCTTCACACCGGAAAACTAGCTTAGATATTCTAACAAACTGGCGGAAGAGGTGCATGTGATTATTTGCAGTGGAAGGAGTTCTCTCGGTGAGAATTTTTCGTATTGTTTCCATAGCATTCGTTCATTTATTCATGTTACTGGAATGGATTTTGTAGAACAATTTTAAACCCTCCGCTTTATTTACTGCGTTGTGTTTTTCATTGTCCATTTCCAAATGTTGCCCAAACTGTGAAATTAATCGCATCTCAAATTATGACATTTTAGAACATGTTATTATTACGATTTTTCCTGCTATTTTTGTTGATGTTGTTTGTGTTTTGGTTGTCACTCGCAACTGATTTTTAGCCATGGAGCTCTCTCCCATTGGGAAATTGCAATGCCAGCCTCTAAGACTCCCTCTACTGGTTGTGATTTGACACTACAGCTTACTCCTCACTACATGGTATCATGATCTGTAATCCCGACAACCAGATGTAAAAGTCAAAACTGGAAAAATGTGGATATTTTGTAGTAGTCATATGAAAGACATAGCTATATTAAAAAGAGGTGCTACGTAACTTCCGATCTGTGATTTTAATATTTTCATAGTGGTGTAATGTTATTTGTTTATTCTAAAACGAAGTTTTCTTTCTCTCGTGTGAATCTAATCATTATTCATACAATATGTGTGTAGCTATACAAAAATGTTATTTCTTTATTAATTATAAACAAAAAGGTACCATATTTAACCATCCTTCACATAGCCTATAGTTATAATATATATATATATATATATATATATATAAATGTCCTATATTTTTTTTTTTTAAACGCATCCCATTGTTCTTAAATAACTTATCACTCCGAAAAAAAAGAATGGGATGTACTCTTCTCTTTAGGGTTTGACAGGAAACATAACTTTGGATTTACTGTAATGAGCTTGTTTATTTGTTACATGAGCTCAGTGTGATTGATGAAGTACAGGAGATACACAGTAGCACACTGGGCCCGTGTAGGTCACGTCAGTCGCGAGCAGTGGGTGTGTCATTTAGCGTCACGCAAGCGGTGGGAATTGAATAAATCCCAGCCCACGGTCATTATGGGCAAGAGTTAAACTGGAATTCGAGCCAGGTCCTTCTGCATAAAGACTTCTTATACTCGGGACATAACTGAAGTTGATCGCAGTCCATGTGAAACAAGGCTTTGAGGAGTTTGGTGTTGAGAAGTGAATTGATTCTCTGGAGTATTAGATCTGCACTGTTGGCTACTGTAGGTGTTCATCTCCAAACAAGGGACTTCAAGCAAGACCAAGAGAATGCTCGATATATTATTTGTGATGATATTTGGACTGTCAGGTCGTGTTCTGGCGAAAGGTGAGTATGCACCTTGAACAATAAGATTACATTTTTTATAATGCCACACATTTTATTCATTTGCATTTGAATAAGCATACTCAAGACCGAAACCGAACGAGGAACGAGCAGGTCGCTCAAAATGCCCCCGTTAAATGAGAGAGGGCGTTATTTCCTGAGCTTGATGACTTGAAATGGGAGTTCTAATATAAATGAGTTTGGGGTCATGACCACCGTGAGGAAACTTTCGAGCAGGCAGGAACCAGAGCTCATCAGTGTGTTATAGCTTAAACAGACACAGGGAGGAAGCAGAGGGGTGAACCCATGTACTGTACGAGTGCGTGTGTTTTGCGTATTGTGGGTTTTCTACACATCACAGGGTGGAAAAAATGATCCGTGAATCAACTCATTACTTTAAGATACTTCCTAGTTCGTGCTGAAAAGCATACAGACAGGCGCTTGCAAAATATGTAAAACTTCGTAAATTAGGCGTTTCGATATCGATTATTCCTAAAATTCATCAAAATGATCCATGATTTTAAAATCTATATAAAGATCATAGTTTTAACATTACAAAAATAGTATCTATAGTCTCTTTAGAATAGTATTAGTATTCTAAATAGTATTCCTTCGTATTCGGTTTTTGATCATTTTATATTTGATATATTTCATGAAATATTTGAATGTTTTTCGTGTATTTTGTTGTTCATTAAAACAATTACAATAAAACAAGAATGCTTTCACTATCCTTATTTGGAAAAAATCTCCGGTTTTCAATTGTGTGTTTTACAGAGATTTTAATCGGACAACTATCATTATATATATGAAGAGTTTAATTCCAAAATGAGATTACTTCAAAAATCATGTTTTTATTATTTTGGGATGTTTGTATTGTGTTAGATTGCTTTATTTGTTGTTATTATGGCTTAAAACAAAACAACAAACTGCAGCTTGATGGATATTAATTGGAATGGACAATAAAAAACACGATTTTTTAACATTTTTAAAAACGTAATCTTAAACATATTTTTTTACTAATGTAATAATCTGAAGAGTTTGGTTCCAAAATGAGATAACTCCGTTTTATAAAAAATATTTTATGTTATCATGTTTTTATTGTGTTAGTTAGCTGTATTTGTTGTTATTATGGCTCTAATCAAAACAACAAACTGCAGCTTGATGGATATAAATTGGAATGCACAATAAAAAACATGATTTTTGAACATTTTTAAAAACGTAATCTTACACATATTTTTTTAAGTAAAGTATTTTTAACTAAAATAATCTGAAGGGTTTGGTTCCAAAATGAGATAACTCTGTTTTAAAAAATGTTTTTATGTTATCATGTTTTTATTGTGTTAGTTAGCTGTATATTTAGGTATTGTGGCTTAAATCGAAACAAACCAACTGCAGTTTGATTTATATTACTTGGAATGCACAATACAAATTTTTTTTAAGTCTCATTCTGGAACAAAACTCTTCATCTGTTAAAACAAATGACAAACAACTTTGTAAAGTCCTTTCCACAAATGATGAATAATAAAGTCTACTTCAAAAAGACAAAACACCAATTTCAGGATTTTAAATTCGTTTTGTTTCTGGTTGGTAATAGCATTCAACCAAATATGACGTGAAAGGTATTGTTGGAATTGGCTGATTTTCACCCTGTAATTAGTGCCAAAGGCTCTTTGGGGGGGGGGGGGGGGTGTTCTGAAACGGAACCATAGCGTGTGTACAGGCTGATAACAAGCTTGTTTAAATCCCTTGCGGGATATAATGTGGGAAAAAGTGCTTGACTCCATACTTCCTTTTTCATTGGTTTACTACAATACCATTATAATGTACAGACGGCGTATGGCCTGCGCATTAAGTATAAATGATAGAAAGGAAATTACGCTATAACGGTTTAAAAACGACAAACAATGGTGTCAAGTGCATTGAAACATGAAATTATTTAAGGATTAAATCATATTTAATTTTTAACGTGCATCACTTCTCAAAAGAATTCGTTTTTGAACGAAAAAGCATATATATATGAAAAAGCGCATATTTTAACATATATGTATTGATCAATAATATTACATTTATTAATTCAATCAGACTAGAACAGTTTCTCGTTAAATTTAAAAAATAAAATACGATTTTGAGCCACTTGTGGGATATTTAAACAGGTTTCTCGAACAAAGTCAGAAAATATAAAGAATATCGAAAAGAATGCATATTTTCACAGTGACCTAATGTGTTGTTGCGTTCAGATACTGTCGCTGGCATCACAGATGTTATTTCTTAATGGTCATACATCAAAGTAACTTTATGATAATCTGATTTGTATTTGTCCCTGTTTCATTTCACCCATCCCGTAGTTAATATTGTACATCTGTCCCCTGTTCCATACAGACTTCATTCATGTAAATGTTTTTAACATCACTGCGGTTGTAAACATCATAAGAACCTTTTCGTGACATTTCAAGCGTGCCTTTCTGTTTTCTGTCTGAAAGATACAGACCCAAAAGGAAAGTTCAGTTCCCCAATGTTGGATGTTACTGAGAAGCATCTTATCATAGAGACAAACCAGACACTTCAGCTCAACTGCAGGTGAGAGATCCACAACAGAGTTTTGGATGACTAGCATGTTTCTTTACGATAAACAGAGGTGATGAAGATGATGGTAGAAATGCAAAAAGCAATATGAGAGGAACATTCGGGAGATTGCATGAATGATGGTCCAAAAATCTGAGATAACATTGAAAATGTGCACCCCACTGTTAATTGATCATTGAGATGCCGAAAAGGGAAATAACGGATTTGTTCTGTGATGTTTCAGGGGACGCTGGGAGCTTCAGTGGGTTTTGCCATCAAGTGTTCCAATAGTCTATCATGGCACCCAGATAAAAGAATCTCGTTGTGGGAAGAAAAATAAGCAGTACTGTAGCCATCTAACACTGAGTCCTGCTTTAGCTCAACACACTGGCTCTTACCGCTGCAGGTACCGTCAAAAGCAGCGCAAACCGGCCTCTGTGTACGTCTTTATCACAGGTAAGAATTTTCAGGTGAACGCTACAAGCCCACAAACCCCTTTCTTTCCAGCTTCCCGTCAATAGCTGGCCACCTCACTGACCGTTTCCCTTTCTTAGTGCTAAACAGGAAGGTTTGTGATGCGAATAATATCCAAACTCCGTTTTCTCTTGTGTAAAATATCCCACTCAGAAAGTGTCTGGTGCAGTTACACATTAGTGTTTTTTGTTTTGCGGTCCTCACGATTGTTTATATTGAAACTGCTATTTTCATTAGAGTGCCACCTCGACAGGACAGAAATAGTTCCAGCTGTTGAAAGGCTCAGCTCCTGGGCAGCCTTTCCCAGGGTACCCGGCCTTATCTATCTCGCTCAGCCCGGCTGTCCGCATCCTGTGCCGCGACGGGGTGGTGGGGGGAGGTCGGTAACAAGGATAGAAGATACAGTGTCTTCGTGGCACCAGGGGTGTGTGCATGTTTGTTAGGATGCGTGTCTTCGCATGGGAGTGGGCATCTTGAGAGCATTCAGGGGCAGAAGAGCCTCTTTGACTGGCCAGCCATTAAGGAAGGCCAGGTGACTCGGGTCATTAGGTGCGGTCCCCGGTTCGCCAACAAGGCCCCTGAGGGCCATCAATCGCTCCTGCGGCCATGTCGATTTAGCCTCACCCTCCGTCTTTTATATTCAATCAAAGCACGACAAGGAAGCATCCAGAAGTCCTTGGGGTACTTTTGTTAAAATGTTCAGATATTTTCTTTCCTTTAAGAACACCAGAGCGCCAAACAATAGGGTGAGCAACACCCAAAGCCTTTCATTGCCACGCGAATATTGCAACTGGGACGAAAGTGCAAGCAAATAAGTAAACAACAAAGAGAAGGAGAGCGCCTCAAAACAAGCAAGCGATCTCTCTGTTTTTGCAGACTTTTAATTGTTGTCTGTCTAGTGTTTGTTTGTTGTGCATGTTTGAGCGTCTGTTTGTTACTGACCCCAGTATTGGCCTTTCAGATATCCACCGGCCATTCGTGAAGGTGCAGTCTGAGATCCCAGACGTGGTGTACATTAAGGAAGGAGAGCCTTTAATCTTCCCCTGCCGGGTCACACATCCCGATGCCAAAGTGTCATTGGTCAAGGTGAGACTCAACTTTAAGCCAAGCAGATATATTCACTCCTCTGTACTTTGATTGTCCGATCTATTTAATTGCATCCTACAAGTTTGTCTATTGTTGCGTTTGGTTATCTTCAACAACCTTTTAGCCATCTCCTCAACATCCAGCTCCTCATTTCTATGGAGTATGTCCTCCAGATGGAATCTCATTCACAAATCAATCGCCATTCCGTCCTTATCAGAGGATCGCTGCGGGTTGTAAGGGCAAGCATCTGTTTGTGCCAGTTCGGATGTGTGTTTGAGCGTGGGCAGGGGTGTACAAAGGTCTTTCTGGCTCAGCGTGACATCGATTCTTTAAAAAACGATGCTCAGAGTGAGCGGCGCCAACAGCTTCCTTTGTCCTGTTGGCGCTGTGCTTAGCCAAGAAGATGATGCCAGGTCTAAAGTGCCCCCGCTGCCTCGCATGGACTGATGTCTTTTACAGCTGGTAGAATGAACACATTTGTGGAGTTCAGCCTTTTTTAACGAAAATGTGTCAAAATCATTGTTTGTGCTATAGATTCGATCGCACTGTAGAAAAACGTAAGATTTTTGAAGCCCAGATTGAGATAACGGATTGAGATTTTTAACAATGGCAGCAATCTGAGGAACACACAAATATGTAATCTTTAAATTAAAAGAACAAATCCAAGACTGTCAATGATTCCTATAGTAACCACGTAGAGATTAATAGAGAATACGGCAGTCTCTGCAACCACAAATGTTTCCACGTCTCTTCGCTTTTACAGTGCGAGATAACAAATACACAACTAATAAGATGACTCTAAAAAGGATACCAGCTGTCTCAAGAGAGTTTAAAAACGTCCTGAAGCGTTTCAGGATGAATTTCAAATGAGGCACGGAAACGGAAAGGAACAAGTTGACCAGTTCCCCTCGTCCTGCCTTTGGCTCCTCTCATGCAGGATGGAAACTGTTTTAGGATACGCTAGTGATACGCTTACATCCATCTCCTCCCTTTGCCTCAAAAAAGCACCACATTTCATTTCTGTTTGCCGTGTTTATGTCCTGCCAACCCTGCGCACAGATATACAAAAGCTAACCGGTCTATAAATACAGGCGTCCTCCACCCCTCAAAGTTGGGCTGTCACAGTGGTAGAGTGTTTTTTTCCTGAAAGGGTTTTGTACTTGGCAGTGTATCTTTAATCTTGCACCTCTCGTGTTGGGAACAATACCCAGGCGACTGTGCTCTCACTGAAGCTGTGAAAGTAGCCAGCGAGGCCCTTCCAGAGCTGACCTGTGGGCCTAGCCACAATGTCTATATCCTGTAGTAACAGGATGTGAGGAGATGGACTGGAGTCACGTTTCCGTCTCCTCACCTTCCCACTCATGGGAGGGCTATCATCTCTACAAGATGGAGAGATGTTGGAGATAGGAGCTAGATGTACTTGGATGAGATGATGTGATGTTGGAAGGGGTGTATTAAGGTTATGAAAAACGTAGGGGATGCTATACGAAGCCTTATGTAATCTTATGAAAATAAAATACATAATCGGCATAAAAGGCATAATCCTACATAATTGCTTACCTAACACAGGACGGCGTGCTAGGAAAAGAGATCATTTGGGGGCGGGGAGCATTCACCTGATCCCCTGAGAAAGGGCAGGACACTTCCAAAGTGTCACATCTCAGCCTGTAAACATTTCCTCCATTGGACATGGAAGTAAACAGAGTCATAACACCGCTCTCCAAGAATTTCTGAAGGACGATGCACTGTTGAACCCACCCTGTGATACCGAAACGAATCGGGTTTAAACCGAGAGTGCCACATTTACCAGTTGACCAGTGCACATGTTCCTTGAACTCAACTGTGGCATTTCGAGGGCAGTGCACAACCATTTGCGCTGCAATTAGTTTTTTATCCACGATGTAGATCTATTAGTGAAAGCAAATAGGACTCACATTCTTAAAGTAGCAGCTTGGAGATTTTAGTGGCATCTAGTGGTGAGGTTGCGAATTGCAACCAACGGCTCACTCCAGCCCTCCCTTCAAAGCACTACGGCGACTGACACAGGGCTAAGATGTTGCCATGTATTCGCGTCTCTACCGAAGATGATAACGTATTTACCAAACGCACTCTGTTGAGCAGTTTGTCCGTTTAGGGCTACCGTTGAAACAACATGGCGAATCCCATGCAAGGGGAAATAAAAATAGCTCATTGTAAGGAAATAAAAACATAACTCTTCATTATGTAAGGTCTTTATACACCTCTGAAGACATGGTTATGTACGCTAAATGATATTGCATTTCTGTCAATAGATCCTCTCATTACACACTGGCCCTTTAATGTGATACAGTGATAATGCTAATTGTGTACATTCTGTAATGTTTGCAGTTTCCTTTACACCGGTTGATCCCCGATCACAGAAGCATCACCTGGAACAGCAAGCACGGTTTCACCGTCCGTAGCCCCACATTCTTCTACATTGGACTTTTTTTTTGCGAGACTATCGTCAATGGGGTCAAATACACTAACAAATTCTTGACCCACAGGCCTGGTGAGGACATTTTTTCGAGTTTGGGCTTAAATGTGAAGATCTATTGCATGTTCTAACCTTCTTGAATCCTCCTTCTTTTACAGTGAATAAGATCATGGATGTGTATTTGAACAGCACAGGTTTGGTGCACACTTTACAAGGGGACATGTTAGTGCTGAACTGCACCGTAACCGCCGAATGGAACTCTAGAGTGTCCATAAGCTGGACTTACCCCGGGAAGGTGGGTTTTAACAGTATGAATTTACATTTGTTACTGGAATATGACATTTGATATTCAATTAAATAAACCTGGAAGGCTATACGGGGCCAAACTATTTTCCAGAGGTTAACTACCATAGATTTCCTGGGTTTGTGCAAAAAGAGGTCTGTATTATTACAGAAAATAACTTTTTATAATTGGCGTTTAAAACCTTTTTTTCTGCTGAGGACGGCTGTTTTGTAACCCTCCTTTCCTGCGCAAACCATGCTGTTTATATTTCTCTCAACAGGACAAAATGAGTGTTTGTGTCACAATTGACTCTGCTTGTTTTTACTGCAGGCTAATGGCTCTGGCACTGTCATCAGACGCATAGCGAATAGCCAAACCAACATTCTGTTCTACAGCATTCTCACCATCCCCAGACTAAGCAAATCAGACAGAGGACTTTACAAATGTCACGTGACAAGTGGTCCATCCAAGAGAGACACAAATACAACAGTCATTGTCTATGGTGAGTTTTTGAGACACTTTTCTTATTCTGAAAACGCTCAGATGTATACTTCAAACACAATGCAAAACAACCATCTGTTTTTCTGCTTTATTTTTCACTCATAATATTGAATAAGTATCTTTTTAACACAGGGATATCAAACCAGTGGCCATATACTGTCTGTGTAAATAGTTTGTTGTAAAACCGGCTAATATTACATTTTAGTTTCGCATTTAAAGGGATACTTCACTCAAAAATGAAACTTCTGTCATCTTTTACTCACCTTGTTTCAAATCTTTATAAATGTCTTTGTTCGGATGAACACAGAGAAAGATATTTGGAAGAATGCTTATAACTGAACAGATCTTGCTCCCGATTGACTACCGTAGTAGTTTTTTGTTGTTCTTTTGAACAAGACATTTTGAAGAATGTAGGACAGCAGTTCTAGGGCACTATTGACTACCATTGTAATTTTTCCTACTATGGGAGTCAACGGGGGGCAAGATCTGTCTGGTTATAAGCATTCTTCCAAATATCTTTCTCCGTGTTCATCAGAACAAAGACATTTATACAGATTTGGAACAACTCGAAGGTGAGTAAATGATGACAGAATTTCACTGTTTGGTGAACTTTCCTATTAATCGTTTTTTTTTATAGGATTGGTAAACAGGATCCACTTTTCACCGACCTTGCATTGTTTGTTTGTTTGCTTGTTTCCAGACAAGCCTTTCATTCGACTCAAGCACAAAAATGGCTCTGTGGTTCAGGTTTCCGCGGGACAGAAATCTTTCCGTCTTAGCCCAAAACTAAAGGCCTTCCCTGCACCAGAAATCATCTGGTAAGATTTAACATGGTTAGATAACTGAGATGTACATTTTGTGTTTCATTATAAACATTAATTTGAACTAAATCTGTTTGTTCAGGTTGAAGGATGCGATGGTGGCTTCCGAGCAGTGTTCTCGTTACCATGTTGATGGGTATTCGCTGGTCATCCGGGATGTTGCTGAAGAGGATGCAGGACTCTACACCATCCTCACTGGAATCCAGCAGTATGGACTTTTTCAAAACCTCACAATCACAGTGAGGGTAAACGGTGAGACTTTTCTTACTGTATTCAAGCGTTGCAATACATTTAATTGGTAACACTTTACAATCAGGTTTTTTATTAAGGTATTTGTTGTAGTAACAAAAGTCGGCACACCAGAGCTGCAAAAAATATGGCTCTTACCTGACTATGAAAAATCGTGCACTAAAAATAAAACAAATGCTTTACAAATTTGAAGGGAGATTTCGCATGGGTATATGAACCATTAAATGTTAATATCTGTGCTGTTACCATGGTAAATTAGAATGATAAAACTGATAAAAACGTTCTATTTTCATAGTGAGGTTGACATATAATTTCCCTTATATGGCTGGAAGTTTTTCATAACCTTGGCTGTAGTTCTTTAATATTCTCCTTATTTAAAGGGTGGTTAAAAATAGTTGCTATGCCCCTGATAATAAAATGTGACCTGAAGACTTTTCTCTGGAAATCCGTTCACAGTGAAGCCACAGATTGCAGAGAAGAGCGTGTCCTCACAACAGACTGCGACCGTCCAGCGAGGCATTAAACGAGCCATCCACTGCACCTCTTACGGAGTTCCGGCCCCCCAAATTACGTGGCTGTGGCAACCGTGCCCTCCGAAAGGCCTGTAAGTTCACCATCCGTGCATAAACATATCCTGTATATTGAATTGCATTTTTATATATTAGATATGCTGGCACCAAAAAATTGAACCTACCTTGGCTTTAATTGCCAATCAAGGCAAAAAATGCTGATCAAACCATGCTTACGTGAGTAGAAAATACCAGCATTTTTTCAAATATAAAAGTAATGCTCGGTCTAAAAGGGACTTCTCCCAACCCCTTAAACGTTTAATTTCATACTACTGCATTACAGTGAACTTTCTAAATTTGACTCCTAGAGTCCTCACAGCCCTTTGGTCACCGAGGAAGGGGATACAGTGAAGAATACTGGGTCAGGTCCAAATATTCGGTCGCATCAAATTTAGTATTTGATCCAGGTGAAAAAACACGCGAGACAATGTAATTGTGCTGGGCTTGGATTTCCCACACATGACTAACTTAGATATCCTCTCCATTATTGCGTAATGTCCTGAAACCATTTTTATGACAAATGTAAACACTCCGTCTGTTTCGCACTGTACCTGGTCGCAGTGTGTTTGATGTGTTGTTTTTAGAACGAATGCACATGCTGTATGACGGGAGACATTTGTCTTGTACACACACACAATATATATGTATGTGTGTGTGTGTTTTGTGAATAGGGGCCTGTTCTATTTCAGCATATGTTCAGACAGGGTTTCCTCTTAGTCTGTAGAACAGATGCTTGAGACGGCCTTTCATGTGTGCGTCTCTATTCATGTTTTGTGTGGATGCGGACCCTTGTGTGTATGTGTTTGTATTTGTGTGAATATGTGCCTGGTACAGTCACAGAACTGAATTAAAGCCGGAGTTGAAAGTGCAGAAAAAAGCACTTCAAAAGAGGCCGGTTCCGTGCTTACAAGCACGATCTGTTCGTTTCTAAATCAAACACTATGATTAAATGAACTTCCCGTGCAGAACGCTGGCTGTTTATTATTGTGATTGCTCAGACGCATCCTGCCATGCCTTCTTGAATATCTGACACACCACATATTCACTGTTCTCATGAGAACAACCCGGCATGCATTACTCATTAGATACACCCATGCGCATGCATTCCAACTTAATCACATATAGACCAATCCGTACCGCACTCGAACACGACACTTAGGCTTAAATTTAGTCAAAAATCAAACATTTCCTGAAAGTTACTCCACGTGCTCTTTGTTGCCTTAAACTGCGTTCTCCTATAAATGTGTCCATTTTTAGACCAGGCTTCCCTTCATTGTACTGCCATCATGACATGCTAGATTTGTGAGATTAGCCCAGCACATTTCTTTGGGTACACAAATGTAATCCGTTTAAAAAGAAGGTACAGTATAATGTCAGTGAAATCAAGTCCTGCACCGTCCTACATTTCTTAAGCAATGCTTTGGTGTCCTATCTGATATAATATTCTCGATAAAGGGATACAAATAGTGTCATCATTTGTTCACGCTCATGTCATACCTGTATATGACTCTTTCTACTGTGGAGCACAGAAGATGATATTTTTGTCTTGAAAGGGTATTTTTGTCTATATAATAGAAGTAAATGATGTTGTTTGGATACATCCGTTCTTTAAAACATACTTTTGTGTTCTGCGGAAGACAGAAATTCACACAGGTTTGGAATGACATGAGGGGGACAAAATTATGAGGATGTTGATTGTGGGTGTACTGTGCCTTTAAGAGTCATTAAAGAGTATATACAGGCCCCCAAAATATTTGGACACTTATGGACACATTGAAGTAAAATTCTATACCAAATCTTTATTAAATGAAACAACAAAATATCAAATCTAGGATATAGGCGTCCAAGCAGAGTTACCACAGGTATAGGTTAAAATAAACCTGTTATGTAAAGCAACGACATTCATGAATCCCAAGTGTGTCCAAATACTTTACGGGACCCCTTCACTGCTGAGAACCCCTCGTTAGAGCGAGCAAAGTTAACATAGTATGTAAAAAAAATCAAAGAACTGTTTAAAGCTTGATCATTGAAAGGTATTATATGTACGTTCTGTTGAGAGGTCTTGACTGGCTGGATCCTGACTCAGGCCCTTATTCTTTATAGCAGCCCGGTGCGGCTGGCCTGACGCTGCGGTGGAGGAGGCCCAGGGAGAGTGGAGATGCGGGCCGGTCCGGCCTGATAGCGGCTGGATGGGCTTGAGCTCGGCCATGGGAACGGCAGCACTCTTATCTCAACCAGGCAGGAGGCGCAGACGGCTTCCTGTGCGAAAAATCAGAGCGCTTTTCCTCTCGTTGTTTGGCTTCCTCCCCGACGCGAGACAGCTTCCCAGCAGCGTAATTGTCCCTCCGTCTTCAAACGTGGCACAGTTCGCTTCCTCAGGAGCTTGATCTATTCTTGAGAGTCCCTGATCCCACACTCCCCCCTCTTGAGGCCCCCCACCCTCCATCCCCACTTGACCAATCCCCCGGCCACTTACCTGTCCCACTGCATAGATGCAGTCATATACGACCACCATCCCAATCATGGATTAACCACCGTCCTCTGCTATGGCCAGTGGCCCTCCAAAGGCATGTGCCACCTTCCGTCCAGGATGGTTTCCATGGCAACCGCCCCAGAGACGAGACTTAAGGCAGGCCATCGCACGCGCCCCCCTGCAGCAGCTCGTGCTGGGACATAACCCCCTGCACACGGGGGTGAGGATCCACTTCTGGGCTCACACAAGAAGGAGAGGCTGATATCTCGGCGCCCCCGGAAACTACATTCTAATTTATTCCCATTTCGAAGATTTTTTAATGAGTGTTTTTTTTGTTGTTGCAAGAAGTGTGCAATCCCCCATCCATACATTGCCAACACTGCCTGGTGCTGCTTTGCTTTTTGTGTTCTTGAGTGGTACTATAAAGGATGTATGAACCAAGTCTCCATCTCCAAGCCCAAATCATCAGTTATTGTTCTAACATCCACGAAAAGCTGTGAGTTCAGATTGCACACGATGAAATATTCTGTTTCTACATCTTGACGTGAGCCGACGAATGCAGGAAAAAAAAAAGGCTCGCTCTTTGGATTTCTATTTTATTTTCCAAGCTATTGGCCCGGAATCCCTGCTGTGTAGGAGTTCAATGGGTCAGACATAAACGACAGCAGTTCTGTGTCAAACTTCTATCACACTCTTCCTCTTTATGATGATGCTGTGTTTTACAGTTGCTTTAATTTGTGTTTAATAGATCTGTTTGTATGCTTGTGTGCGTGTCCATGTTGTTAAGTGTGTATCGAAAGAAAGTCCATTTGAGTATGTGTGTGCGCGTGTGACTGATTTCCACCTTACGGGTCTCTCCTAATGTGATTCGTCCCTTTTTATACAGATTGTCTATGAGTAATATATGATTCTAATATTTAATAATTTTATATGACTAACTTACTTATGGTAAATCCCAATAATTGCCAAACGTGTAAGAATCACTGATAAAAAATGTATTTTGTAATATCTAATGTATGTGTTTATATCAAATGTATTTGTTTTTACATTAAATTTTGCTTGACATCATATGCACAATATGGTCTTTTTGTTTAAAAAAAACTGTACATGTGAAGTTGTCACTGATAGCAAAGGTGTAGCTGAATTATTGACTGATATAATAAACTGATATTTTATTCAACGCTTCAGCAAGACTGCATTTCTAGAAAACAGAACAGCTTTGATTTTATATGTTTACATGATCAGTATATAATACTGTACACAGGCACAAAGTGTAAATGTGTGTTGGCATGAATCAAGAATGTGTGTTTGTGATAAAACAGATAACCGTATAAAGTGTGTGTGTGTCTAGAGAGAGGGTGAGCGAGCGACTCTTCCTGGAGAGCCGTGGGAGAATGGAGTGTGTGTCCAAAAAATGCTGTTGTCATGATTAGGGTGGGACATATGAAGACAGAAGACTCACTATCTCAGCCAAATAGGAAAGCAATCAGAGAGAGATGTCAAAGGCAGGGAGGGGTACTGGGCGGTGGGCATACGGTCACGGACAAATATCCATCATCACGGCCACCAGAACCACATTTCAAAAATTAGGAACCTTTCAGAACTGACATGGATAATATAAAAGGGTAAATGTTAGAGGTTGAAACATTTAGAAACGCAGTCGGGATGATTTACAGACAGGAAAGGGAACACATCCAAACCATCACGCTGCTAATTATGGAGTGTCACCACATCCTGATAGGGACCACAAATATACACACACAGCTACATAAAACGAAATTCAAATGAAAAACGTTCATAGTAAGACGACTACTGTGGAAAAATGAATTCCCAAGGGACCTAAGATCGGAAATTCTTCCAGCTGCAGCGCACATCTGTGTCTCGATCAGAACATCATTCTCTTCCTCTTTCTCTTGTCCTGTCTTCCTCTCTCTAAGATGCGAGAATCCTCCTCCTTCCTCCTGGATTGCAGTCGGTGAGAAGACAGAAGTCACGTCCACCCACAATCCCATCCTGACCATCAGCAACAGACAGGAAGTGTTGCAGGGGAAGAATAAGGTGAGAGTTAAAGTGGGCGAGCTGATAGTGGACAGATTTAATTCAAACGAGGATGTGAAAGCAGAAGTCACCTGGGACTCATGTTTGTGACACAAGTGCATCTGCACTCAGTTCTTTAGAAACTAAACTGGGTCCATCTAATGATAAATCTGTGATCAGATGCCAGTTCGGTTTAGTTGGAAAAACAGAAGATCTTTCTGGGTTAGCATCCTTCTGAAGCGGTGTTGGGAACTAAACAACATTCTAGTCTATCTAAAATGTCTTGTTTTGGGAAATTCAAGTTCAAATTCAAATAATGTTAGTGGTAGAAAAAGCATTAGGATTATTTTTCAGAATCAGAATTTGTGTGCACACAGGGACTTTTCTTTGGTGTTGGAAGCTTCTAGTACAAACATTCAACACAATGACAATACAAATATAATACGATTTCCAGTCTAAAAGATTCTTAGATATACATACATAAAATAAAGACTATTGTACAGAAAATGGGGGATAACAATAGTTTTGTGTTGTTTAAAAATGAATGTTTTGTTAAATTGTTATTTTACCAATTCAGTTGTTGGAAGAAAAGGTTATCAGCATCAGCAGTAGAGTGAAAACTATGAACATTTTTGTTGTTTTCTGTGAACTAGCAACAGCATGTCTCCCAAATTCCAAATAAAATATTTTTGCTTTATTTGCTAAAAAAAGAAATGACGGGACAAACTTGTCAAAATAATTATTTGTTAAGACAAATACTGAATACTGCAAAGTTTATATTTATGTTTAAACAACACATTTTAAAGATCACTTCTATATAATTATTTGATGGAATAAGCCTGATATTTTCCCACAACTTTCATGCGCCTTTGCATTCTCTTCGTCTTTTACGTTGCCATTGGGAGACTTTGTTACTTCTGGGGTTTGTTTCTGTTCAAAGTGAACATATTCGGTGAAAAAAATTATGTGGCTGTATAATCAACAATTAAAACATCACATCCTTCCTGGACAAATGATAGTCAGGTTTACACATCTGATTCAATTTGTTGATGGGTAATTTATTTACTTGAAGTGAAGTGACTTACTTTGCTTAACAGAACAATGCCCTTTGATTTCAGGGTTGGTTGGGGTTAGTTCAGAGATGTGGTACGTGCGTTTGATGGGCATGTTGTTCATCCAACAAAGGATGTGCCCCACTTGAGTAAATCACCTCATGCAGGCGTGCACGTTGCATTCCAATGGTATTGCACGAAGGTCTTTACCCTCACAAAGAGGGCATGTATTAAGGAATGGTTTAAAACTCTCTTGAAGTGTGGTTACAACTTTTCAGGTTTGTAACAATTTGTCTTGTCTCCACAGACTGTAGGAGTTTTAACAGTGGGTGAAGCATTGATATCTGGGATCTATCGGTGCGTTGCTTCCAACTTCCTGGACAGAGATCAACTAGACATTTTATTTTATGTCACAGGTACTTTAAGCAAATCTTAAAAGATGCTAAAACCTCCAATCCTGTTCCATATCCTAATGTATTTACCTCATTCTCCACATAGTTATTTTTCACAAACACACACACATTCTTGTGCCTCCCGCCTCTGTCCTCTTGTTTTCGAGGGTTTGCTTTCAAGCTGTGCTAAATTCAGCCAGTGGATGTAGCCCATCCTGAGTGTTGTCATGGCGACAGGGTGGAGGAATGAACAGGAACCTGTGGCTCTTATCGTACTGCCTCCGCGTGTGGCGCGTTATTTGGAGAACGCTGGTGGTTTTCGAGAAAGATAAACATTATCTTCCATCAGGAAACCCTCGAGCGGTTTCCACGGGAAATTTCAAATAGCTTAAGTAAATAAGGAGTCTTTACACTAGCTTCTTATTACTACTTGTACTGACAATGGCTATTCAACATTGTCATCAAAGGTTACAAGAAATGCCACTTGGCCAACACTCTAAACTGGTTTTCTCTGTCTTTGTTTAATGGCCTTAGCCAACTCTGTTGTTGCCAGTAGGTCTGCTTTTATTTGGTGTCACTGTATCAGCGATTTATAGTTCAGGAAGGGGAAACTGAAACGTCTTTTTTTGTACAATTGCAGATGTCAGGGGAGGCTTCGTTGCATCTTTAGAGGAAGAGCCCAGAGAAGGGGGAGACCTTCGCTTGATCTGTATGGCCAATAAGCACCTCTATTCAGACCTGTCGTGGTATAGAATAACAAATCAATCCACAGCATCAGAAGAACTTTCAGTTCTCAGAGGAGAGCTCACACAAGGGCAGTTCTCGCTCACCCTGCGCCTTCTGCTGAAGAATGTGACCGCACAGGATTCAGGATTGTACCGCTGCTCCACCACAGACCTGCTTACAGGAGAACGTATGAACCTTGATACACCAGTAGAGGTCACAGGTGTGTCGAACAGTTCAATGCATACACTCACAATCTGATTCACAAAAACTCTGTCATTATTTATTCATCCTCAAATCTGAAATCATTATTTCTTTCTTTCATGAAACACAAATCAGATTTTTAAAGGGAAAGCGAATGAAGATTTAAAAATGAAGATTTATCATCTATTAATAACACACGTTTTATGTAAGATGTGTAGATAATGACACCAAACCTCACTGTTTTTTTAGAGTTATTAAAGTTTTGTTCAGTGTTTAATTATAGTTTTATATATTTTTATATTTTTATTTGTGATTATAATTTTAGTACATTTTATTTTTATTTTGGTACAGGTTTTTTTTATTCCATTTGTAAAAAAGTAAATATTTTATATTTTTATTGATACAGAAATTTAATTTACTTTATTTCAGTTTCAGATTTATTCTCAGGTTGTTAGTGCCTCAAACTTAAACAAATGTTTATTTCTCAGACAACATATTTGAGATTTTTCACATTGTTTTCAAATAATTTATAATATTTTTTCTCTTTTTTTATATTTTATTTTTGCCGCAATCTTATTTTTTGCTTTTAATTTTTGTAAACTGTATTAACCTTCACTCTTACAAATAAGGGTGCTTCATGATGCCACAGAAGAAACATTAAAAAACAAAACTTTAACATCCTTTCACTTTTAAAAAAGGTTCTTCAGATTTTTTAAAAGGTAAGAAAGAGATGGTTCTTTACAGAACTTTTGAAGGGATGGCTCGTTATGGAACCAAAAATGGTTCTTCAATTGCATTGCTGTGAAGAACCTTTTAAGCACATTTATATAGTAGAGTGTTGGCATCAGCAAAAATGACACATTTTGAAATGACGGAATATTAATAATAATGGACTATTTATGGTTACTACTCCTTTAAATTAATTTCAATGCCACAATAAGATATTCTCACAATCAAATAAAGATGTAATAAAGACTAAGATAACTGACACGATCACTCTCCATATAGTGATGTCCATTTCCTTATAAAACATGAGGAGCACCTCACATATACAACAGAACCCCTCAGACAGCTCTTAGATACTGACTTAAGTCACGTAAGGATGTTCTCGCAGACACCCACACATTAAGAGACAGAGGCGGAAAGAGAAACAAAGAGTAAAAACAGAGCTAAAGGGGTCCTTGGGAACTGGGTCCAGGGGCTTCCTGCGGCCCCTATTACTCCAAGGCTGTGTAAAGCTGAACCGCTTTGGTGTGGGAATCAGATCTAGTCAGGAGGAAGAAAAAACAATGGCACTTCCCACTATGCCACATTTACAGGCTGCTTCACATGGCCAAAGAACAATCAGCCAATCAGCCGCTGTCACAAAAGGAAAGAGACAATAATCAATCCAGTCCAGAGGGAAAATATCTGAGGCAGAAGTCAGCTTAAATCAAAACAGTTTTATTTGTATTTCAGTTTTATGTAAGCGTCATGTCAAAATGCCCTTTTTTATGGATCCGATGGGTGCTTCAGGTTTTATGTAAACAATGTTATTCCACACCAATTAATCTCCTCGTCTCAATATCGCCAACTGTAAGCCCAGGCGTTCTTGGCCAGCGAACCCAAAAATAATGTCCATGTGTCACTAAATGTGTCATTATGACAGAGGGATTTTGCTGAATGGCACCGTTCCAATGGCTGCAATTCAAACATTCCAGGCTTTAATCTGCAGTGAAAGAAATACAACTCGCACTCTATTCACACTTTGGTAACAATAGGAAAACAGCACATGTGCCCCCCGTAAATCACTCAGTTACATTAAAAGGCGGTTACACATACTGACACTTGACAGCAAGAAGTTTCCGGTTAACTTTTAGAGTTTTGTGATGAAACTGCAAACAACAGGATTGTGTGGAATGACCCTTGACCCTCGGCTCTCTTTATCTCCTACTGTAGTTTTGCGGGCTCCTGTGCTGCAACAAAATCTGAGCGATCACAATGTAAATGTCAGCAGCTCGGTCACTCTCCATTGCCCCGCTCAAGGAGTTCCACAACCCCGTGTTGTATGGTATAAGGACCAGAGAAAACTCCAACAGGTGTCCGGTAGGTGGAAAGTGCATAAATTTGAAACGAAGAGATGAATAGATTGAATATTCAACAATGGATGGATATTGATCCGTTTATCATTAAACAGGCATTATGCTGTTTCCTGAGGAAGGAACTCTTCATATTGACCGAATTACAGCTGAAGACCAGGGACTTTACACGTGTGAGGCAACCAATGAGAGGGGGTCTGTGGAGAGCTCCGCCTACATTTGGGTTCAAAGTAAGTGAATACTCTGGATCATTTTTATTTGTTTTAATTTACCTCTCAGTTATTGTATGGCAAGTGTAGTCTTTGTTTGACTGACATGTGAAACCAATCATAATTTATTGTGATTTACATAAGAGTAGAAAGTCAAGTAGAAAGTTGGCCTTAACCCTAAAGGAACACTCCACTTTTTTGGAAATAGGCTCATTCTCCAACTCCAACAGAGTTAATGAGTTGAGTTTTAGCGTTTATGGAAGTTTCAAATAGGAAAAAATATATGTCATTTTTTTAATGCGATGCTACTGGTCTAATTGGATTCAATGATCTATGCTAAGCTATGCTAAAAGAGCTATCGCCAGACCCGGAGACCGGTTGAATAGACTCCAAAACGGTAAATCTTAACTTATTAACTCTGGGGGAGTTGGAGAATGAGCCTATTTCCAAAAAAGTGGAGTGTTCCTTTAATATTGATAACTTTAAAAAAAAAAAAAAGCAATAGTAAAGAGAAGTAAAGAAATTGTTTTAAGTTGAACAATTTATTGAGAGAAACTATTTGAAAAAATGTGTATATATGCACAAAAGCTCCTTTAATTTCCCTCAAAATAATTTCTCCATCCCCTCCATCATTCCCTCTGATCGGATGCTTCTAAACTCGTTTTCAGACGTACACGCTGTTCTGTTTTCGATAGGTCGGGAAGGAAACTGTCTCCTATTTTCATTTCCCACAGATGGCCTCTTGTTTAACCCTTCAGTTGTTTAACTCTTTCGATCTATTAAAAAGGGGGCGGAGTCAGACTCAGTGGGAAATAATGCATTCTATTGTGTCTACCTGTTCCCAGTGCTACTTTTGGACAGTGTTTGTCACTTATATACAATGACAGAGAGGCCTTAAAATGGCAATTTCTCCGTTTCAATGACACATTCTGTGGATGTTTGTGACAACACTGATTTATGTTTCCTGTAGGTTCTTCTGATTCTCTGTCTCTGGAGATCCCAACGCTGGCGTGTACATGTGTTGTGGCCACTCTCTTCTGGCTGCTTCTCACACTGCTCATTCGCAAACTCAAACAAGTGAGAAACAATCTTTACAAAACAAACATTTAGAAATTGTTTCAATATGTGACTTACAAATGTATATTGTTCAACAATGCCTATTATGTGATCACAATTATGAGCATCAAGAAAGTATTTGTTTTTGTAACAAATAAAGATATGCTGTTTGTGCGCATCCTTTTCAGTCAGACTCCATGAATGGGACAACAGAGTACCTGCCTATCATCCTGCACCCAGGGGAGGAGCCTCTGACCGAGCACTGTGATAGGTTACAGTACGACCCAAACCAATGGGAGTTCCCACGTGAACGCCTTAAACTAGGTAAAATGTGATTATATGTGTGTGTTTATTGATCTTCGTGGTGTTTACTGATATAGGTGTTATTCTTATGCCTTCCAGAAAAGCCACTGGGGCGAGGGGCATTTGGGCAAGTGATGCAGGCCTCGGCTTTTGGAATTCGCAATCTAGCCAGCTGCACCACGGTGGCGGTCAAAATGCTTAAAGGTATATTATAATATTGAAAAAAGTTCAGACTATACGCATTTCATGAGCACACATTACATCAGTAAGGAACCCTATAACTCAACTGTGGTGAATTTATAGTCATGTCTGTGCTGTCCCTGCAGATGGCGCGACGCCCAGTGAACACAAGGCTCTTATGACAGAACTGAAGATCCTCAATCATATCGGTCATCACTTAAATGTGGTCAATCTTCTTGGCGCCTGCACCAAACCAGGAGGTGTGCATCTCTCTGTGATCAAATATAAAACACTCAAGAAGCTAACGGTTTGGGTTTTGTCATGTGGCAATTCACATTAACATCTCCAGTTTATAAGGAAAAACCCCTTTTGCAAAAATCTATGTGCAAATACATGAAGACATAAAAAGAAGACAGTTAGTTCAACAAAGAGCCAGGCGTGATGTGATGTCATTTGTTCTTCCTGGTGTTTTTAGGGCCTCTAATGGTCGTAGTGGAGTACTGCAAGTTTGGGAACCTGTCTGCGTACCTTAAGAGCAAACGAGAGGTTTTTCTATTGAACAGGGTGAGTCTGTATCATACTTCCTCAGTCGTTCTTTTTCAGCTTCAGCATGTGGTGGTACAGATGATGTACTGAATGTCACAGTATTTTTAACAACACCCTGTTGGTTGGTTTTGATTGGTTTGATTTGGTTTGGTGACCTACATGTCCCTGCCATCAAATGTATGACCTTCTCTCATTTCCTTCTGAAATGAACAGACCGGTGTTTACCAAGACAACAGTTTTTGACTTTTCTCCTCGTGACTTCAGTGACCTATTCAGAGGCTTCATAGAGCTAATGTGTGGATGTAAACGTTTGAACTGTTTTTGTTTTTCATGCACATTGCTGTGCGTGCATAAGAATATTTTTTTAATTGCTGAACTAAGAGCAATGTAAACGGATTATTGAAACTTAAAGTTTGAACGTGAGAGTAGATTTCATCGTTTTCTTTGGTGTTCGAATGAACAAATTTTGCACACTCAGATTCCAGCTTTGTAAACAGTTGTTGTTCCACCAGATAGTTTCCTATCCTAACAGAGCATATATGATTAGAAATGTACTGGTTGATTGGTTTTAACCCAGGGTCACATTTGTGATGAAAACATTAATGAAGAAGTAAGCATATATAAAGGTATAAATGTTCTTTTCCTTTTACTCCCAGGTGAATACAGACGAAGAAGAGGACAGGACGGAGGAGGGATGCCATCCACGTCTGGTCAGTGTGTCCAGCAGCAGAAGCAATGCCGGTTCAGGATTAAACGAGGAGAGAGAAGAACACTCAGAAGATGACAGTGGTGAGATGTTTTCCTATATAACTGTTCATTTCATTTTGATTAGGGCATATTGATTTCTTTTCAAACAAACCAGCAGAAATTAATCAAGTAATGAATGTGACATCAAAAAGGAAAACTCGCTCAATATTTACTTTAAAATCCAGTCTTGGCGAACTTTCTTTTTCGAAAGTCACACAGGCTCGAAGGAAACAATTGATGATAGGAATGTTTTTAATTCTTTAAGTCGCAGGAATTTATGGGTAATTTGTTCAAAATAATAAGCTTATTGTCCCACTACCTGTGTACTTTAGAACCTCTTCCCGAATCCGCCAGTCCTCTCCTGCTTGAGGACCTGATTTCCTACAGCTTTCAGGTAGCCAGAGGAATGGAGTTTCTTGCAACTCGCAAGGTAAAGAAGAAACCTATTTGTGTGATAGTATGATATGTGATTGACATTTATCTCAGCGGTTTTCTAATTTACAGTGCATTCATCGAGATCTTGCAGCCAGAAACATCTTGCTGTCTAACAACAACGTGGTGAAGATCTGTGATTTCGGCTTGGCCCGAGACGTGTACAAAGACCCTGACTATGTGCGCAAAGGAGATGTAAGTGTCCTCAGTGTTTATTATTATATTGAAAAAAACGCTCAATTATTCCTAGAGTTCATTTGTTCTTTTTTGCCATGAAGGCACGGTTGCCGTTGAAGTGGATGGCTCCTGAATCAATCTTCGACAAGGTCTTCACTACTCAGAGCGATGTGTGGTCCTATGGCGTTCTTCTCTGGGAAATCTTCTCACTTGGTACCATCGTGTAAAAAAAAGGAATAAGTTTCACATGAACAGTTTAAGTATCTTTGATGTACATATTTGGTCTACAGGAGCATCTCCGTATCCAGGTGTAAATATTGATGAAGAGTTTTGCCACAGACTGAAACAAGGAACACGAATGTGTCCTCCTGAATACAGCACCCCTGAGATGTGAGTGCTCAACTGAACATAAGAACTTCCACCTTTTGACCAATCACCATTTCAGATTTTCCATAAATAAAATATCTGCCTTTTAACCATAAAATGGCATTGTTGGATTTGTATGACAGTTACAGCATCATGTGTGCTTGCTGGGAAAATACCGCTGAAGAAAGACCCTCATTTACAGCTCTAGTACAGATACTGGGAGACCTTCTGCAGACCTGTGTCAGACAGGTACACAAAATATTTACAAAGTATAAAAAAAGCAAGGACAACTTTTATTGCCTTAAGCTTGTTTAACTTAATGTGTTAGATTTCCAAAGATTTGAAAGTCACAAACACAAAACACTTTACTTGATATAAATCTAAATGGGAACATGCCATAAACATACCTTTAAACTCTTTTTAAAATGTTTAAACTTACTTTTTTCCAGGATGGAAAGGACTATATTCCACTAAACACTTTTATTTCTGGAGAAAGCAATATGGAGAATTTGAAACAGAAAGACAGAAACCAGACTGCTTCTGGGTCTCTGATATACACAAGTCTTTAAAATATCAATTGATTTGTGAACCCTCAGAACTGACTAATATGTATTAATATTAATATTCTTTCCTGTATATTCAGCTACATGAATGCGGGAAAAATCAAAGCCATGAGCACTTTTGAGGAAGACACACACAAAGAAATATGTGATGTAGGTTTTTAAAACAGTAAATTAACATGTAAACTTGATCTATAGATTATGAACGTAACGATGACTTATTTAACTTCAGGACAACCAGTCAGACAGTGGAATGATCCTTCCATCTGAAGAGTTAATTCAGGTGAAATGGATGGACAGACTCAAAACCAAAAACATCACCAGGTAGTTGCCTTGTACTCAAAATCGTTATTAAAATGAATGTTACATCTACAAGGAAACTTATATATTAATTAACTATTCCACCATTTGTTGCAGGTTCTTTTCCAAAGGTCAAAACCATTGCACGATGCTGCCTTGTATGAAGAGCGCCCCCTGTCGTCATAAAGACAACATTCCTCAAGCTGCCCCTCATGTGTGTTTCTCAGAAAGATGCTGCTCTGCTCCACCAGACTACAATGCTGCGGTCCTCTACCCCTGTTTCTAGCACACGTCATCGTCACTGTAAACACCACATCCGTTGGCAGGTTAAAAATGCTGCTTATATTTTAGCTGATTTGCATTTTGTTCCTTATAATGCTGAATATATGTCCGGTCAGACCAGGATTTCTGAATGCATTCTCATAGACTCCAATTTCCAACTTCTCTTTTTGTCTGTTGCAGACGAAAGACAGATTTAAAATGACATGAGGAATGAAATATAATTTTTGGGGTAAACTATCCTTTTAATGCATTCAGCCACATTTTACTTTTACATGTGACATTAATTGATCCCGATTATCTTTAAACTATATTAAATCTAAATGCGCCGTGAAAGCAAGGTTAATCTATACCTCTTGTCCACCTTTAATTTTGTTTTAGTAGTTACTCATGTATATCATAAACTAATGAAATGCATTTAATAAAATCACTGCTTATAGGTACCAAATGTTTAACTGTAGAGCATCACACTCACAGGTCTTGTGCTGCAAATGTCATATGCTGGAAAATGTCACTGTAGACTGTTTTTATTTACATTCAATACTTTAATAGTAACCTGAAAATAAAGCAATCATCTATGGGGTATGTAAATGCTGAAAATTGCTTAAATTGAAAGTTTCAAGAATCTTTGAAGATGGCTGCTAATACTTGATTGCATGCAAGTTAAATTCTTGTATTGAAAGTGTTTAAAGGAAAAAATGCAAAGGCAAAATAAAATGCTGTCCAACTGATTTATATTAAGTATTATATCATTCTTGGGGAGGTAAGGTTTGATGAAACTGTTGGCTAATGTGTGTGGCAGATAGGCGGCACCAGGACTTGTATACTTGTACCAGTGCTTTGCACATTGTTTTGTACAACGCACATTGATCACCTGACCTATATACGGTTTCCGAATTGCCTTACCATAAACTGTGACCAAACGCTAGGTCACTTCAGACCTCACCGTTTTTTTCCAATGCTGTGGTCATTTTTTGGGCAGTATATTTGTGGTACTTGTTGGAAAGTGTTAGACTAACTTTAGTGAAAATTAACACAGTTCCAAGAATGACAAACCAAGAATGTTATCTTTTATTACTCTTTATTAAAATACTGCTGTACACACAAATATCGCAAAAATGTGACAAGAAACACAAGGGCATAAAACTTATTGGGATGGAGGAGAAATTTTTTATGTGTGTCTATGATCGGAGTGCATTCTAGCTGAATCCGAGTACATGATGAGATCAGCCTGTGCTGGCGTTGAATGTAAAAAGTGTTTTATGTGCCTTTCTGTCGTTTTGTGGCGGATGAGGGGTTGGCACCATGTTGTTTAATCTGTTCACTAAAAAAAAAAGAAGAGGACAAAAAAAAATACTACATTAATTTACAGCATCCCCACTGCAGCTGTGCCCCCAGAACCCGCAAATCACTCCACCACAGTCTGACTCGGTGATCGAGCAAGTAACCAATGACAGATCAGACACATTCAGTCATCGGCTTCAGCCTGTCAAGATTCGACCTGAGGAAATTTGAAACTGTTTCCAGATCAGATGTTGCCATCACATAATATGTAGATCAAATAATAGTCAAAATAGACAAGCGAAATGCAATCCCAAAACCCAATCCTGCTTGGATTGTACAGAAGAGATTACACTAGTGAGTTGAGATATCCCATAATGCATCCCTGTACAACAGTTTGGCGAGGAAACAAAACAGTAACAACACAAAACAGCTCTACTTAGATTCACTAGATCCAAAAAGAGACCAAAAAGGCCGACAGAGACCAAATCATGGACCAGAAGGATTAAGGAAAAGCAGACACTTTGGATGCTCCACAACAGAGGCATAAGAGGTCCCTTGCTAGTGCGGTCCAGTTCTTTGGTTCCCATCACAAGACCCTGACTAAAAAGACAACAAAAATCCATCCTGTCGAATTCCGATTTTGCATCTCATTTCAAAAGCATCCGTAAATCAAGGATGTTGCAAAACTCTGAAATAAAACAATTTAACATCGCGAGGAGAAAAGCACCCCTTTGTCAGCGCCTGCAAATCATGTGAAATTCTCCAAAACACTCCCACACAACCAGTAGCACACCCGCCGCCTGTAAGTGGGCCGACTTCTGAAAAAAGAGTCAATACAGCATGGGAAGAGGGGAATACTACTCATGCCACACATTCATAAATGGTCAGTCTTATTGATTTGCTCACCCGCATGAACAAACCCAGTGGTCTGTCCCATCTATGTAAGAGTCCAGACAAAGAGCTTCAGGTGAGGAACCCCCACACGCCACCAGTGGTCTGTCCCAACTCATAGAACCACTTTGAAATTGGGCGAGATGATGATGATGTTGCAGAGAGACACTTCATTTTCTTTAGTCTTCTTGATTTCTTCCTTTTACCCGATGTGTGAAACCACAGTCCCCAATCCACCCAGTGGGACACGCACGCAAAATCACTTAAAAAGGAACTTAAAACGTTTAGTGCATCCTCCAGAGAAAAAAATAAAAAAAATTAAAAATAAAAGTCTTTTATTTTTGACGTTGTTCCCGAGTCTAAAAAAATTAGATCACAGCATTCAGGACAGTTCATAATTCTGCAGCTGCGGTGTTTGTGAAAACTAAAAAAATACGCTTTAGAAAAAAACTTTTCTGGACAGAACAGTGTATCTGACTGGATGTGAGCTACCAGCTGGCTCCGCCCTGGTTGTGAGATCATCATTCTGCACCTATATTCCAGGCTGTAGTGCAATGTGCTCTTTAGTTCAGGCAGTTCCAGCCCACTACCGCGTGGACGCGCGGGTGCTAGAGCGGACCGTTAGTGGCACCCAGGAGTTCCTGAAAGGTGCTCTCAAAGCATCGCTTCAGGTCCGAGTAGGTCACCACAAGAACACTCTTCTCATCCCGCGACACGAGGCTGATCTTCTCTGGTACTCCAGCGTCCAGCTAAATAAAAATTTAAATGGAAAACGATTATTCATAATTACAGGAGCCATTAACAAAACTAAAGAAGCTCTTTCTACAAGACTCCTGGACTGGTTCTGCCAAAACACAACATCTGAAGGAGACGTGGGAAAGAACTATCAATGTTCAAATCACCAAAGATGAATATGTAACAAAGTTAAAGCAATGCAGTTAAAAATCCTACACAGAGCTCATATATCTCCCTGCCAGAAGCAGAAATTCAAAGACGATTGCTCCTCATTGTGTCCAAAAGGTAAACTAGAGGAAGGAGATCTTGTTCATTGTTATTGGTTTTGGTTTAGTAAATTCTGAGTTAGGACGAGAGATCAACACCATTTTGGCTGTTGATGTTGTGTGTGACCCGTTGAATATGATGCTTGGAACACATTGTAATTTCATTACAGATAAACATAGAAAGGTGCTTTATAAGCTTCTAGCATTCTGTGCAAGAAAATGTATTTTATTAAATTGGACATCAGAAAAATCCCCATCAATAACAGAGTTATTCTTGAATATGCTTCTTTAGACTACTTGACTTTTGTCACTCATAGGAAAGATCAGACATTTCACAGAAGGTGGGAACCATTTCTGACATATATGAGACTAAGCAATTCTTCTATCTTCTCTAGAGGGTTTGTTTAGGGAGATATAACCTTATAATACCGAGATTGCTGCATTCAAAATTGTCTATTGCTTTACTGATCTAATTAAGTGGTGAGCCGATTATTTTATTGCATTATTTTTTGTATGCATTTACTTTTATTTATTTGATAAGTTGAAAATCAAGAAATATATTATTTATAAAAATTAAAAAAACTAAAGGAACTAACTTGCAATTAGGCTCACCTTGTTGAGACAGGACACGATGTGACTGAGGTCGATCCAGGGTGTGCCCGTCTCGGTTACCTGGTGGAACAGATGATCTCTCAAGAGCTTTAGCAGGTAACGGTCGCCAGTCTCAGACCATGTTGGATCCTTCTGGAACCTACAAGGACACAGCAAACTCACTGGTTTAAAATGTTCTTTAAAATGCGTACATGTCAGTCGAGAAGGTCCATTTCGAGCAGCTAAGAATTTCAAGAGACTTACTCTGGTCTCTCATTGATGGTCCCCAGTTTGGCCAGTAGGCGGAACAATCGCCCATTTTGTACCTCCTGCAATCACGAAAGATCACAGACACATTTACAGCTTAGACTATGACAACATATTGTTAAAAAAAAGATTAAACATAAAAAAAAATGATGTATGTAGACAACACATGGCTGCCTATTTTTTCTTGGATATAGATTTATTTTAATAGTCCTTTTATGTTTGCGTGTTAATAATTTTATAAACGCATGTCATAACTGTAAATACAGACAAGAATCCAGATCATATTTAGGTCTATAAAATAAAACATGACACGTCAAAACATAATGCAAACATTAACATACATCATAGTTCAAGTATATACACATGACATTTACATTACATTTAGTCATTTGGCAGACGCTTTTATCCAAAGCAACTTACATTGTTTTATCCTATACATTTCACATAGGTATTTGCAATCCCCTGGGATCGAACCCACAACCTTGCGTTGTTAACGCAATGCTCTTACCACTGAGCTACAGGAAAGCTACATGAAGTATGCATGTTTGTTCAAGAAATCGGGTGTGTTTCACACGTTATTTGTAAGTGGTTAGAAAACAGCAAAGCAGAAGAGACAACAAAAACAAGTCCAAATATGGACCACACCTTTCCATCCCTTCTCGCTGACATCTGCTTACTAAATTAGACACATTCACTCAACCCATCCTTACATTGATGACATCAGTGCAGTATCCATGTGTTAAGTGAGGCAAGACAGTGATTACAGTGATGCTCTGACGCTACTCAATATACAGTAAAGAAATCCTTTTATACCAGATATGAGATTGAAAATCTTCACTTCGAGGCAAGTCAAACTAAAGTTTGTGAGTGAGTTTCATAAACTGGATTAAATGGAGAAAAAAAACAATCTGTCTGAATGCAGGTGTATAAAGGCAAGTACCTTGGCCAGGTCTTCTTCAATGACATCGTTCCTCATTTGAGAGGCGTCTAGCTGAGTGTAAAACCGTGCTCCGATCATGGGCATTATGTCATTGACGCTGCGCAGACGGCTCTGTTCTGATAGAAGGTACCTGCATCCAAGAAAAACCACAGAACGTGACCAAGAGCATGACTGAGTGCTTCTGTTAGCATGATAACCTTTCTTAAAGGAGTAGTTCACTTTCAAAATACATTTTCATGATAATTTACTCACCCCCATGATCATGAACATTTATTTTGAATGTGAACTACTCCTTAAAATGGGACATTCACAACACAACACAAACTATCATGGTGGTCAACAAGTTCTAGGGTTTCAAAATATATGAGCAAGGGAGAGATAGCGGCTCACAGAATGAGGTTCTTGAGGTCAGATGAGTAGTTGATGGACACAAGCTCCATGGCTTTCTGCAAATTCTCCCTCTGAATGCCAGCTAGAGAGTTACACGCGAGAGCCAACACCACCTTCCCCAGAGAGATCAGATCTGCTTGCTGAAGGAAAGCAGACACAAAGAGAGACAATACTGATTAAACCACATAACCCGAAGCATAACCCTACACATATCCTACACAAGCGAGGACAAATATTTCCTATGTGATAACAATGACTGATTTTAAAGGGACAGTGCACCCATCATTTACTCTCATTTCAGTCCAAACCTATCTGACTTGCTTTCTTCAGCATAACGTAAAAGATATTTTGAAGAACATTGGTAAACAAACACTACCACCCATTGGCTTTCGCTGTATGAACACAAAACCACATTTCTCGAAATATCTTCATTTGTTTTCCACAGCAAAAAAAAGTCGCTTCCGAGTTAATACATAATTTAAGAATGAAAATTCAATGAACATTACCAAATTAAATAACTTCTGTAATAAAACATCCAATGTTTCAGAGTCTATCTCCGATTATATGCACATTTTCCAAAATATAGATAAAAGCAGGACTAAAATAAAAGATATGCAACTTTCCATCCACATATCAGGATTTATAAAATAGATTTTGCATTAATATGTTCACACCCCATTAATACTTAGGTTTTATACCTGAATGTTATATACAAAACATTATGCAAAATTTGCATAAATATAGTCAAGAAAAAGGGTAAGTGATGATGAAAAGACATCATGGGTGTAAAGAGATGTTCAATACCTGGTACTGGGGCATAAGCGCCAGGTGGTTGGTCTGACTATTGTCAAATGTTAAGACATCAAACATTCCTACACAGTTGACTCGCAACCTACGGAAAAACAACAGACATTCAGCAGCAGCTACGTCTGCATGTGCATTCATTTGTCAAAACGATAACAGGTACTGTGGAATAAAGGAAGAGAGAAACACTAAAACTGGACTTCTCCATTCACTATTTACAGCTCATAAACATTTCATTGGTCCCCATCTGATGGGCCTCACAGAACGACCTGTGGTTTAAGAGTTTAAAACCGTACTTCAAATGTTTTGAATATCCGCAACCATCGTGAAAAACACCAACAAGTCCACCCATAGTTAATCATTTACTAGATGTTTTTCTGAACTTATGTACACGAGTGACTGTACCGTGTCTTTCCAGTGATGAGGATTTTGCTGGGGTCCATGACCCTGCAGGCCAGGCCGGCCGTGTGAATGGTACGCAGAGCTGAGCTCAGCTGGACGATGTAAGCCCAGATGAGCGACTCCGGTAACAGACCCGCGTGTTGCCGGGGAGGAGGGAGCTCATGCTGCCCTGATGAAGCAAAATATTGAAGGTTATTTTCATTCTTCCATTCCTCTACAGAACGCAAAAGAAGATATGTGGGTAACCAAACAACAGCGGTACACATTGACAATTAATGTCAATGGCTAACATCGTTGTTTGGTTACTGTCATTCTCCAAACTATCTTTTGTGTTGTGCAGAAAAAAAAAGAAGGTTATACAGGTTTAAAATGACAAGAGGGAATTTTCCTTTCTTACTAAGCGATCATTTTAACAAGAACAAAAAATAAAAACCAGGCACACCCAACAAATAGCACAAACTTCAAACAAAGGACTTCAAACTGTCCTCATAATGATGTTTTTCCTTCATTTTTTGCCAAGCATACCGTAAACATCCTATAAAGCTTTACAAACCACTGCCCTACAACTACTTTCTGCTCTAGCCAGCATTTTACGTCCTAATAACAAACGTTCTCACTAAAGAAGGCGTGTTTTGGTCCGGGCCTGCATTGCGGTTAATACAGTCGAATGTTTTGCAGCTGTTTATAGCCAAACGTCACCCTGCTGGGTTTTGCTTCCTCTGTAACTCTTGAGCTTTGCAGGTACTGAGCCCACCTGAGGTGGGATCGGTTTCAACCACTCCTTCCTCTTTTCTCGCTTTACGCTCGCAGGGACTCAACTGCCACACATCAGATAGACACACATTCAGCATCTTACGCCTGTATCCTCACATACGCATGCAATGTGAAACCGCGTAAGAAACGACTCACCCCACTTTCTCTTGGTGAAAAACGAATCCGCCGCAGGATCATTGAAATGCCTGCTAAACATGGTCTCCGCACCCGCATGGAAGTCATAGGAGAATACGAGCGCTGGGGACGAAAGGTGGGAAGAAACACGCAGACGGCAAAAATGAGATGCGTAACAGCAAAACAAAACAAAGTTGCGTAGTGTCTGGGCGTTGCATAATCGGACAGAAACAAACGCGTATACTTACAGTGGTCTCCAAACACTTTAGTGGTGAAGACCTCCCTGAGGGTCACAGTATTGGAGTGCTGAATTTTCTTCCACATGTCTACCAGCATCATACACTTGGTGTTCACCAGCCTAAAGCCTGTGTGCACACGTTCAAAAGTCATCTTTGTGTGAATACAAGGGTAGAAAAAAAGGGGCGGCAATATTACGGTTCCAAACAATTACAGGACTTGCTTTCTAATTTGAATGGATAGTCATACGATTCAAAAACTCAGTTGGGTTTTATGACATTCAACAAAACTATTTTTGCATTAAAAAAATGCATTTTGGTGAACAATTTCTAGGAGATTCTCTTAAGTTCATGGTGGCTCTTAAGGCCGTTCAAAACCCATGCATGCATTTCCCTTAAACAAACGTAAATATTGAATGCATCACCATGTATCCTCCTGAGGCAGTAAGGCAGGTCATCTTTACTATTGACTGCCTTGTAACAGGAAGTGATGTAACTGAAATTGCTGGTTTTCTGAAGACGGTTGGGCGGCGGTGGTTCCAGGGGAAAGAGGCTGTGGTAACTGTCTAACTCCGATGGCACTCCTGTTGGAGGAATGGAAGACCCAACCTTAGTTTCACAACGTGTTCTAAAGCCTCCACAAAAAAACTAAATTATAGCAATAAACAAAAATGTTGGATAATGCACAGGTGGATATTCATGGAGGCGCAAGTACATACAAATCCAAACGAAACAGAACAGACAGGATGTGGTTTTCTCAGAAAACAGGTGAATTCAAATGCACTTGCCACAAAGCAGACATTATAACCGAACCGTTAGGAGTCATGCTGTCCTTCGAATCAACAAGAACCATGTTGAGACAAAACAAACCACATCCTTACCAGGGTTCTCAGACTGATCAATCTGTGCCATTGTCATCAAATGTCTGTTAATCAGCTCCTACAACAAGAGTGAAGATAAACAGGTTTCATGTCAAAACGCAAGAATAAACTTGAACTTCTAAACAACAATGAACGACACAGATAATACGGATTACCTGTCTGAGCTCGTCGGCCATAAAAAATGATGGTGCGTTGGCCTTTGGCTGCATGTACGCCACATGAGGCGCTGTTTGCGGGTACATGTGATACGTCGGAAACACCTGAAAATGTAGGGCGTTAATCTGGCATGAACAACCGAAGATCACAACCATCTCAGATTTATATGGATCGTACCATTCCGGCTAATGGAGCTGGGGTGTTATCCGTATAGAAGTACGTGGTCCCTCCCACGGTCTCCTTCTGAATAATGTGAGCTCCGCCGCCCTGGTCAGACGCAGTGGTGGGCACCATGTAATTGGCAAGGTTTGGGTTGGGTGTATGGCTGCGTCGCCGCGGGGCCGGAGAAGTGTGAGGGGTGATTTTAGGAGAGTGGAGAGGAGACGATCCGGCAGAAAGGGACATACCTGTCCAAACAAAAAGAATAATTGCACGTTACAGGCCTATCAAGGCCCAAACACACCAACCTGAAGAATCTATCATGTAGAAATTATACGCAGAAGATTGAGACAACAGACAAAATGGCATAAACCACAGGTGATGGTCATGTGGTCATGTTGAGTCACTGACCAGGTGCGAGAGCAGCCGCTGTGGAGCTGCTTAGGCCAGGATGAGGGAAGATGGGGGATGCGAACGCTGGTACAGTTTGAGACATAGAGGCCATTCGTGGGGGCCCTTTAGGGACGAATTCACTGGCTGTAGGGTTAGGTGCCTGAAAGAGAACCGCAGATGCTCACACACACACACACACGCACGCACGCAGAATGGTGCTTTAATGCTAACAACTGCAAAACAATATCACAGTGTTACCATATATGCAATACCATACAGAAACCAATGTGACTATAGTAGAATTGTTTATTATTTTATTACAAACATTATTGTTACTTGTAGTTAGATTGGATAGTTATTGTGGTTTTACTATAGTGGTATTTATACAATGGTTTTACGGTTGCTGTGGTTGTAAAAAAACGGTTAATTTTCATTATGCCAAATATTTTTATTTCCTCACCCCTGTCAGAACTAAAAGTGGATCTTGTTTATACACTTAAATGAATTTTGTCACAAAATAACAAATGATCACATTACTGACGTGCAGATGTCAATAGGCATTGTATAGTGTTTGCTCACCTTTCTCCTTTGCGATATGTTCAAAGCACCAAAATCACTGAAGAGAGATGACGTCGGGGAATTTACTGGATCTAAAATGTCAGGGTTCCAAAATCAAAAGGTTTTTAAGTTACTTGCAAATGTACCGTTGTAACAAATATTTCAAACAACTCTTAGCTCACCATGAGGGCTGTGGCTAAAGCTCTTGCCACCATCATTCAGTAGACTTGGAGAACTGCTACTGCTGGTCATCCTCTGAAACATATGAGGGTCAAAGACGTTAAGATGTGCCCATCAAAAGAAATTTACAAAAGTGATTTTTATGTCCGTAGAAAGCACATTAAATGCGAGTAAAATGTCTACGACATGGTTTCAACTAAGTTTTTAGAGAACTAAATGTCAAAATTGGGTTGAAATAATTCAGTGTAACACAATATTTATGTACAGATTCAAACAACTTGCTTATTCTGACTTGTACCTGATAAAAGAATAAGGGAGCATATTACATTTTATTGTGCTTTAAATTAGTACAAAAAATCTTAGTTGTATTTTATAATTTTTTTATTTGCCACTATCCTAGATTTTGCACATTTCTGACTAATTAGCATTTGGGGTGAAAGTAAATAGTCTTAAAATATCATAAATAGATTTTTGTTGTAAATTTGCCTGACGATATTGTTACACTATGACATTTTAGTGTGCGTCTTCTGTAAATCAGGGAAAAATCTATATTTATTTTTTGCCCAAAAAAACTAAAAATGCAATTACTAAAAGCAGTATAACACTTGTTTTTATGCTTAAACCCTTTTTCCTCTTTGACCCATGAACATTGTCCCGTTATGCATATCCACTGTCTATATTCAGTTGGACAGACCCGGTTGCCACTTGCCAGCATCATCTACTGGTTTCCAGTGTACTAATGGTTCTGTGTATGAACGCTTACCTGCATCATTGAATACTTGGACTCTGGTGGACCTCCAAACCCGTTGACCCCAATAAATGTGCTGCTGAAGTACGAGTTGGTTAGACCAGCATCATTCAGGGCACCTCCCTCCATTCCAGGGACTGCACAAAACACGTTAAATTGCCGTATGAGCTTTTAAAATTAAAATTATGAATTAAGATGAGAGTTATTTTGGCAAGTATGCTTGAACACATGCAAAGAATTTTTCTTGGTTACAGAAACTTCAAGAGCACAGAGCACTGATTCAACACGGATTAATAAAGATCTGCATAAATATACAACTGCCAATAAGCAAGTTTAAATAGACCACTTATACCTACAGCACAGATACAAATATATATATATAAATACAATTTGCTTTAACAAATAACGAATAAAATTCTGTTTTAACAAAAAAAATTCGTGCACTTTTTTTTCTCAAACTCAAGGTCCAGAGAGCCGCACACTGCAGAGGGAACTAATGATAACTCAACGGCCAATCAGATCGCCGCGTGTGAATGACGTCAACAGTTTGTCAGTCGCCGCGCTAAACGTACTTTCTTGATTTGCGAAAACATTCAACAACCTTGAAAGAGTTCGTTTGCTGACAGTTTCAATAAAGACTTTATTTACACACGAGACTTCACGATTAAAAATACATCTAAAATGACTCCTCGGTCGCCTTTGTGTGTAACTATGTCTCTTGTAACATTGTTGCACACGACGTAACACTGGAGATACATTTTAGCAACATGTGTTTCAAACGCACTCAAGACACTTTACGCAAAAGAATAAAGCTCAAAACAATTCAGACACGTCCGCTTATTATATTTCCGTTTTCACCATTAACAACGACAGACACCTTGCACAGCTTAAAATCTAAACAATTCGTGCATTAGTATAAACAAGATAAACTCTGATAAATAATGGTTTTAATTAACATTTTCCCCAGTGTTGTTATCCTCGCGTTTTAGCTTGGGTGCTACAGTGTAACGTGTTGATTCGCCGTGTTGTTTTGGTGGCGAGCGATAGGCCGCACTTACATCCACGGCCTCGATTTAGACAAAAGCCACCGTGTGGCCCCGCAACTAAGCAACAACAGTCAAGGGGATGCGTTAGGCCTTACAACAGGCACACTTACTGGATAATAGTTGTCCTTCCATTGCAGCTACCGCGGGACCGAGAGAATCGCCCTTTTTGGGAACGTTCGCAGGAGCTCCGCTACCCACGCCGCCTCCGAGCGCGTAACCAGCCGCCGTCACTGCTCCCCCTGCCAGAGATAAAGACACTGGGCTTCCTCCTCCAGTGGCAGCACCACCGCCGTGCAAAGAAAGGCTCGCCATGGATGGGTCGTCGTGTAGAAATTGGCATTCATCGCCATAAAAACAAGTCTTGTCTTTCGCGTAGTAACGACAGAATTTCACCTTCACGCAGGGTATCCCGACACCCCCGAGCGGAGCAGCTGAAGCTGGGAGTCCACTATTCATGGCACCGCTGCTGCTGCTCCCGCCGGAAGACGCTCGCACATCGATAACTCGGCAGCAGTATATTTTAAAACACTTGAAAAAAATGTATACCTCACTGGACGAATAGCGATAAAATCAGCGTCCTCATCGAAGCAGATCAGTAGTCAGCAAGATCCGCACATTTGTCGCCATGCGTTGATACTCGTTCTCGGTGTCCATTGCTGGCCTACCAGTGCATCAGCCTGGCGTTCGGCTGGGATCATGCTGTTGTTGTTGTCTTCTGTCTACACTTGTTCAGCTAAGCGCTAACAGCTCTGCTGTGCATGCTGGGTAGCTGCAATTCGCAAACGAGGCACTGGGGTCTTCTTATAAGCATTTAAGCACTTATAACACTGTACCCGTCAGGTATCACCTCTGGACATTTTTGCACGAAAAATGTCTTCTGTAGATCTTTTACGGAACTTGTATAAGGGATGCAAGGCACCTGCTCAGTCCAAATATCCAAAATACAAGATAAAGACAGTTCACTTTGCAAAAACGATGCATTAGTGTCTATATTATGAAGTATTTAACAAATAGCCCTACTATGGAAAGGGTGGATAATCGGTCATTTGAAAGTTAAATTGTAGGAGTCTAGATCATTTGTGCTGGTCATATAATTAAACCACGTTTATATTAACACACAAATGTGAAGTTGTTAACAGACATTTAAAGAAGTGCTATAATGACACGCAGAAGAAATGATGTCATTAGTGCCTGCGCCTTATGAAGAAGTGATGCTTTGTGTCGCGCATTAAACTGAAAGTCTTTGCGCTTCTATTCACTGTCCATCCTATTTCATGATCTGACAGACTGAGGGAAGAAACTGTTATGCATTCAAGCGATGCATTTTGGACAAGTGCTTTTGGTGGGTAAGTAGGAAAACACTAGTAGAGTCATTTAAACTGTTAAACAATTTAAAAATACTTTCATCTGCTTTATTTGTGTGTTTTTTGCTGCATTTAATTGATTTGTTTGTTATGTGTCTTTCATTAGAATCGTTTATTGGATTGCTTTTCGTTCACTTTGGTTTAGTTTCTACGCACTTGAATCTTAAAAGTAACTTGTTTTTATCTTGCACCGAAGTTTTGTTCTTGCTGCAGCGTGGCGCACAAAGCAGCGGCTCCGCAGAGAGAAGTCCCCGCTGTGCCACTGATGGATCGGTAAAACCCTTATCTTCTCACCTGCTCGGTGGATTAAACAGCTTTCCGTAGATCTTGGTCATTGACCATTTCAAGTTTTTATATTTAAATTGACCAACAGTCACCGCATGTCGGGCTGGAGATGTCTACGGATATGTCAAAAAAATTGCATTCGATTTCAATGTTTGATTTGAAAAAGATAATCGTACATGCAATGTATTTATTTATACTTTTTTGCATCTAAAATGCTCAAAATGTGTTAATTCAAAGCAAAGCAGCCAAAATTAAAAGCAGAACCCATGTCTTTACCAAAAACGATGCAGTGACCACATCATGTTGGATTTTACAGTTACTGTCAGGCTGTTTAGCACTTAATGTTGATCGTGATACAGATGGCTGTGTAAAATTTCATGACATTTGTTAGCCAGAAATAATCCTAAATTGACAAAGTCTGTTCACATGTATTTCAGACTATGAGATGTGTTCTGGAAGAGGCTGACATATTCAGTTCTGATCCAGTTAAACTGGGTGGCATTGAGGGACAGACAGTGGACGTTTACACAAAATGTCAACAAAGCAACTCGGAGAGGTTTAAATGCCTCTGTTACCAAAGGTGTGTGTGTGTGGTTCCATTATTGTTTAACAATAAGGTTTTTAATTTTCTAATACATCCCATCTGATATCCACAATATATTAGTTTTTCAAAATTGTTATTTCTCATGTTGATCTCCAGGATCAATGCCTCTATGCATCCGTTACTGCACTCTGAGAGAGAACATACAAATGGAACACACACTGTTATGTGTGGCAATTACAGTGTTACAGTAAAGGAGCCACCGCAAAGTGAGTCATGTAACCCTCCTAAAAGCGAATGCATTTCTCAATGAAGACTACAAGCTTATATATAACTGTAAAGCATCTATATATGACCTAACTCACAGTTTAATACTTCTTTGTTAGAGCTGTTCATAATGATTCATATGATGTGTTGTTATTTCTAGGAAGGCCATCGGTCCCAGTTATCCAAGCTATAACAATTCGTCTTCGTGTTGCTCAATTGGTTTGTGTTTCTGAGGGGAACCCTAGACCAAACATCAAGTGGATTAACGGGTAATGAAACTTGTTTGTTACCTCTATAAATGCTCCTGTAGGTAAACTGGAGGAACATTGCATTAGCAGGACATAGGTCACATGTCGGTAAAATGCATAGGATGTTTTAGATAAAAGCGTCTACCAAATAAAATACTATCATGTGACCCCGGACAACAAAACCAGTCTTATGGGTAAATTTGGCTGGCTGGGATACTACCTTTTAAAACTCTGGAATCTGAGACTGCAAAAAAGCTAAATATTGAGAAAATCGCCTTTGAATTTGTTAATCAGGGGCACTGTGCCAGGCCATCCACTCACAAAGATAAAGTTTTTATATATTGAAGGTAGTAAATATACAAAATATCTTCCTGGAACATGATCTTTACTTAATATCTTAATGACTTTTAGCATAAAAGAAAATGAATAATTTTGACCCATACAATGTATTTTTGTCTTTTATTAAAAATGTTCCCGTGCTACTTAAGACTGGTTTTGTGACCCAGGGTCACATATACTGTTTACCATTTATAGTTATATAATTTTTTTATTGAGTTTACTTATTATTATTTTTGGACACAATAAGGTTTACTTCTGTTCTGTTATGAGTAACTGTTCATCTTTGTTACGATTGCTTGTTTCACCTCAGCAAAGAGCCAAAAGAGAGTAAAGAACAGAAGTGGAATAGAGCCAAAAGCATTTCAAAAAGCTACCCCAGTCCAAATGTAATGTGCTGTGCCAGTAATGTTTTGGGTGAGGAATGTACTGCAGTCTATTATTATGGTATGTATTAATTTATTAAAGGTGCTTAATTTATCATGATACACATAATATTGTGGTATATGGTTTAAAGAACCGTATCAATGAAATAAATAGCCTACAAATGACATGAAATCAGAAAAACAGAAACAGCCTTATGACTTTAAAACTAGTTAAAGTAAATCAAATGTATTACTTTACCGTTTGCGAAAACATGTGATAACCTTTTAAAAGGGGTTGAAGATTCCTTGAGAGAAGTTTTATGTTTTTGAACCTAAAAATATTCTGAATAAATTAAATATCTAAACTAAACTAAGAGGACAAATGGAAAATGACGTAGATGTTTAATTTATTAAAAAACATATTACCTTTCACCTCTTTTATTTTAGATCTAGACACAAAGGAAGATAACCACAAGGGTCAGATTTTCCTTACATCTGGCCAGTCTCTGCTACTTCAATGCAAAATGAAGTCACCTGAGAGAGACCCTAATCTAAGATGGCTCTTGAATAACACAGCCGTAAGTAACCATGAAGAAATACTTGATGCTGGTTTCACTGCTCCGACCCTTTTGCTAATGTTTTTTCTAAAACAAAAAAATTCAGATCAGTGGAGTCACATCATTATATTTTAGTGACTGGATGGAGTACTTATCTATTGAATCTGTTAATGTGACACATAGCGGGGAGTACATTTGCCAATCTAACAGCAGCCACACAGTGAATACTTATGTCAAGGTCTTTGGTGAGTAAAACCTTTGCAGTTTGTTGTTGTTTCTATTTTATTAAATGTACATTATATTTACATAGATCATTTGTAATATATCTATTCACAATGTCAAGACTAACGGTGCTGTGTGTAATTTGTTGGAGCATCTATTGACAGAAATCAAATGATATTTCTTCAGAGGTGTATAAAGACCTAACATAATATATCGTTATTTTTTATTACCTTGGAATGAACTTTCTATCTATATACATGGAATTTGCCATGTTGTTTCTCCAGTAGCCCTAAACGCACAAACTGCTCTACAAAGCATGTTTCATTAAAGGAGAAGTTCACTTTCAAAATACATTTTCATGATCATTTACTCACCCCCATGTCATCCAAGATGTTTATGTATTTGTTTCTTTAGTAGGAAAGAAATGAAGATTTGCTGAAAACATTCAAGGATTTTTCTCCATATAGTGGACTTCAATGGACTCCAAGCGGTTTAAGGTCAAAATAACAGTTTCAATGTAACTTCAAAGGGCTTTAAACCATTACAGACCATGAATAAAGGTCTTATCTAGTGAAATGATCGGTCATTTAAAAAAAAAAGTTGTATGTTTTCTAAACACAAATGTTCTGTTCTGTGATACGCGTTCACGACATCATGTAAAACGTAATTCGGTTTCAACTTGTCAACACTGACTCTGTATTTCCGCCTACGTCAAGCGTGACCTTTTCAACGTAATAAGGTATTTTATGAAGTCATGAACGCATCGCAGAACAGAGCAAGGCGAGCATTTCTGTTAATAAAGCATATACATTTTTTTTTTAAATGACCGATTATTTTGTTAGATAAGACCTTTATTCATGGTCTGGCATGGTTTAAAGGCCTTCGAAGCTGCACTGAAACTGTCTTTTTCACCTTCAACCGTTTGGAGTCCATTGATCCCCACTATATGGGGAAAAATCCTGGAATGTTTTCGGCAAAAACCTTCATTTGTTTTCCACTTAAGAAATAAAAACATAAACATCTTGGATGACATGGAGGTGAGTAAATGATCACAAATATTTATTTTGAAATTGAACTACTCCTTTAAGACATTATCTCCTTCGGCAAAGAAGCGAAAATATGACGATGTTTGTCTTGTGTCAGCCAAAGTGCTTCGAAAGGGGAGGGGGTGTAGTGAGCCATTGGCTGCAATTCGCAACCTCACCACTAGATATCACCTCATTTCTTTCACTGGACCTATAAATGATAAACTGTGCAGGTAATAATGAAAAAGAGTGATAATAAATGATGTTTTGTCTTCTGATGGCAAACCTTGTTTGACAGATAATCACAAAATCGACATATTGCAGCTGAATGAGAACAGCAGCATACTAGCACAAAATAAGGCAAGCTTCTGCTTCCAGGCTCTAGTTTTCTCTCATCCTAAAGCTCAGTGTCACTGGATTACACCAAATCAATCTCAAATCCAATGCGAAGAGACTCGTTATCATCAGTATAACAGGTATATACGGTATCAATTTTAATCGAACAAACTGCAAGTGATGCTTCATTGTTTTTGCTTATAACATGTATTCTCTGTCTAGTACCTTTAAACTATGTAATCCTGATCCAGGCCAGTATCAGTTAAAACTAGACACTCACGAAAATAGTGTCACAAGAAATCTGTCTCTCTGCATATCAGGTGAGTGTTCAGAAACAGTTTGACAGTAAAGATTGCACAATGAAACAATAAAGAAATGGTAAAGGTGACCAAATGAAATGCATTGTTTTGCAGACATTCCCAGTATTAATATAAGCACAAATTCAAGTTTCATCACTTGCAAGACTCAAAGTTCCAAACCTACGGCTTTATCTTGGAAGATCTGCCCATCGCATTTAAAGTATTTAAATAACCCTCTCTTTGCATCACACCTAACATTAGCTTTCTTGTCTTCTTATCAAGTAATCTTGTTGTAAAAGCTGTATGTTACTATTTCCCTACTACAACATGCCATGGTTACTAATATATAATATAATGCTGTATTCTCTGGATGCTTCCCGATACTATTTGAGGGTCAAACACGCTCTCCAAATTTAAATCTAGATTAAAGACACATCTTTTCAGCCAAGCATTCACTTAATGCATGATATCCTAAATAAACCACCGGGAGACTGCATTTATCAGATATTATTTACTAGAATGATCTTGCTTGTTCTATTAGCACCATGCACTGTGCTGTCTTTTACCTTTTTTGTGTTTTTCTATTTTTCTCCTTTGAAGCTGCTTTGGAACAATGCACATTGTGAATAGCGATATATAAATGCGATTGAATTGAATGTTTTACAGAAACATTGATTCCAAAGACTGGAAAGAGATTCCTGTTGCCCTTTCGGAGTTCCCAGATTCAGATCAGTTCTGTCAGAAGAAGATCGCCTTTGACAAACCACGTTCTCACAAAGAGAACCATCTGATCAAATGCTGCATCACTAACTTTGCAGGAACGCACTGCAGTCAACACATACTACTGCAGACAGGTGAGTTAAACCAAATGAAATCTCTGAAAATGACTGTAATACCTTGGATGTCAATTTAAATGTAAAGCTGCTTTGATACAACGCAAATTGTAAAACGCTCTATACCATAATGTTGGCTATTTGCTCCCATATTCAGGTTTAAAATTCACACATTTCTACAGGTATCCATATACACATGTGCACTATAGAGTTCATTCAAATCTGTTCCCCTGCAGGTTCCTACACTGAATACATTGTTTGCCTCGCGGTCATCATTTCCCTTTTCGTGATCATCTTCGTCTTAATCGTCTATATTAGAGTTAAGGTAAATCCGCACCTGTGTCTAATACATTGACCATATAAATTTGGAAATCAAACCTGACCCATGTCCGTCACACCTCAGAAGCCTGTGTACCAGTCTCAGATCCAGATGATCCAGATGGTGGGATCCAATGACAACGACTACATATACATCGACTTTAGGGAATTTAAGTATGACCCCAAATGGGAGTTTCCAAGAGAGAATCTAGAGCTGGGTAAAGAAACTTCTTTTAACTTATTTAATACAACTATCACTTTTCGTTGCTAGAAACAGTTTACTGGTTGAAATAAATAATTTGCGTGTGTTGTTCTCAGGGAAAATGCTGGGATCTGGTGCTTTCGGGATGGTTATGCAGGCTACGGCATATGGGATCAGCAAGCCTGGAGTGTCTATTCAAGTAGCAGTAAAGATGTTAAAGGGTAACGGCCGTCAATAACTCTTTGAAACCAGACACGTGAATTATAACGTCATTGATACTTTGGAATATGATGGTGAACCGGGAACTTTGTATTGTTTATTTATGGATCAAACAGAAAAGCACCAGGCGATGGAGAAAGAGGCTCTCATGTCTGAACTGAAAATGTTAACTCACATTGGAAACCATGAAAATATTGTCAACTTGCTCGGAGCTTGCACAAGCACAGGTATGATTTGGAGAACTTTTCTGAATCAACCTAATCAAGAATTATATTATTCTAATGAAAGCCTTTGGTGATTTTCCCAGGTCCCGTTTACCTCATCTTCCAATATTGCTGTAATGGGGATCTCCTGAACTATCTAAAAAGCAACAGGGAACGTTTTCACAAATATCTGACCGACGCTTTCAACAGAGACAGATTCAGAGGCCTCTACCACAACTTCCAGCAGAAGAGAAACTCCAGGTATGCATCAATGATTTAAATCTTGGGCCTTCGAGACAACCAAAAACCCCATGCGGAACAGAGGGAAATGACGTTGTGCTGAAGGGGAACCGTGACTCTGAATGTTTACACAAATGAATAAACCTGTCATGCCGTTACCGTTAAACACTGTTTGTCTTGATGTACCTTCACAGTGAGTTTGTTGAGTCAAATGACAACTCGCATATGCACATGACCCCTGAAAATAAAGAACAGGAAAACGAGGCCCTACTCAGTTCCACCATCAGCTCGGTGTCTACTATTGAGGGTAGGTGGGAAAAAGAATTCAACATCATCTGAAAGATTCTTCGTTCTTCATGTAGTGTATTAATGTATAGAAAAGTCTGTCATTGTAATCATAAATATATGGCGTGTACGTTCATATTTTCGGTTCTCTTTCTTAATAAAGCGAATGCATTAATAAAGAATGTCCATGTGTTATTTTTACATTTACATTATCACTGTACAGAAATGCTCAAATGTGACAGCGACCTTCAAGAAGAGGAACTGCAGAGTCTCACGTACGACGACCTGTTGAGTTTCTCATTTCAAGTTGCGAAGGGCATGGAGTTCCTGTCTGCTAAAAATGTAAGTTCAACTTTCGGATCATAAACAGATAAAAACACAGACATCTGAAAAAACAAAATCTGTTTACTTTTAAATCAAACAGCAAAATAAAAATCGGTGCACTGCGTATCCCTTTATGTGATATACATATTATATCCAAAAGATTTATTAAATCGTTTTCTTTCTACAGTGCATCCATAGAGACTTGGCTGCCAGAAATGTTTTGGTGACACTTGGTAGACAGGTGAAGATCGGTGACTTTGGCCTCGCTCGAGACATCGAACATGACGCCAACTATGTTGTAAGAGGAAATGTAAGTATTTTGAATGCACATGTTATATTGTCTTGAGATGTTTATGGTCAAAGCCTATTATCATAATGGTTTACGTTACATCATTGCAGGTGCGTTTGCCTGTAAAGTGGATGGCTCCTGAGAGTATTTTTAAAGGGGTGTACACAATGCAAAGTGATGTCTGGGCCTATGGCATTCTGCTGTGGGAGATCTTTTCTCTGGGTACTTTTCTTTCTTACTCCATTTTCTAAGGTTCTTCATTAAAGGAATGTCCTGGGCTACACAGCTGTTCCCACAAAACATAATTGGGTAGCGCTTTAGATTACGGCCCGCAATGTACCACATAATTAAAGAGAATTTACTGCATAACTAATTGTAACATTAATCTACGTCTAAAGTACATATTTGTAGGTAGAGGGGAACTATATGAAAAGGGAATAAAAAATGTATTTATACTGGAAGTATTTTAAAGCTAAGGGGTAACTATTTAAATATAATGTGGTATGCATGACCTGCATACACTACGTTTTGTAATCACAATATACCCATAAGTACCCACTGTGAATTTGAGTTTTGGGTTTTGGATTCATTTTTATTTGATTGATTTTAGGATTGTTGGTGAAAAAGAATTTATTTTAATTATGAGTTATTATGAGTTATTTTTAGGAGTTTTAATGTTTAAAATTAATGTAGATCTTTTGAGACTATTATCAAGTATTTCAAGAACGGTTTGATTTGGATGTTTATATAATTCCCTCATAAATATATATTTTTATTTTCCTTACTATTTTCCTTACTATTTTCCTATTTTACTCTGTTATTCCCCAAACCTTACATACTGTTCCCCTTAACTACATATATGTACTGTAGACGTACATTATTGTCAAAATTTATTACGATGTGAATCCTGTTTAATAATGCGGTACATTGCTGGCTGTAATCTAAAGCGTTACCATATATGTATCATATCCTTCAAATTGTGTTTCCTGTAATGCACTTACAATGGAAGTCTTTAGTAAATATAGGAACTGCTTACGTAAAGCAAATGTTACAGAAATGACATCACTTAATAACACAAGTAACTGCTTAAAATGATACTCCCATAACTTAAGGAATGGTTTAAAAAAATGTACAGTCAAAAAGTACATTATTATTGTATAACTAATATTGTAATAGTTCATAACTGTTAAAATGACTGATTTTACTGTGTTTTAGCGAACTGAGGGATTCATTATTATTTTCTTTAGTAACTGTATGCCACTGCTGCTGTCAATAGAGCTTTAACTGTTACAGCAGCACACAATTTCGGTTATTTTACATGGAACCAATACACAGTATACATTATTCTACTCACTGGATATTCGTCTCAATTAGGAGTGACTCCATATCCTGGTGTACCCGTAAATAACGCATTTTACGCAATGATTGAAAGTGGATATCACATGGAGCAGCCCTACTATGCAGCAGATTCCTTGTAAGTGCATCTGTTCTCGATCAAAATCCAACTTACATACATTTTTATTAACAAGTTTTATTTTTGCACTTTTGCTTAATTGTTAAATACAACACAATTACAAGATCTAATTTACACTACAAGTCTTAATGTAAATACTATAGTTAAAAAAGGATAAGCATATGGGAAAAGCGATTGACCTTCTTATTTCCTGTTTCACTTACATACAGATACAAGATGATGAGCCGTTGCTGGTCTCTGGATCCAGTAGATCGACCTTGTTTTTCCAAACTTGTGGCCTTTATGGAAAAGAAGCTGGCTGCACTGGAAGAAAGGGTGACATTTTTGTGAATTCTATAAAAAATATTTTACATTGACATTTTGGAAGACGCTTTTATCCAAAGCGACTTATATTGCATTATTCTATACATTTATACATCCCCTGGGATTGAACCCACAACCTTGCGTTGCTGACGTAATGCTCTTACCACTGAGCTACAAGAAAGCTATTTGACTTTTGTGTATGGTAGAAAAAACATTAGTATTCCATGCTTACATTGGTATCTGTTTACAGCTCTACTACAATGTTGGAGGATCCCACAGCAATGACATAATATACCAGAATTCACCGGTGACCCCTGAGCCTACATCGGAGGAAGAATTCCAGTCATCTCCGGAGAACTCCCTTGAGCCGAAGAATTAAGATGAAAGCAATACCACAGAGGATCTAGGGTCAGTAAGACCAGAACCTGGTGTTTGAAGATGGTTATGCAGCGTTGAAAAAAGCAATGTTCAGAATGTGCTTTCGTAAGTCACCATAGCCGTTATGGATGAAACTGCAATAATTAACTGTACATGTACACGTTTGTTACCAAACAGTATTTTCTGAGTAGAGACCCAATAACGCAGTGACTTAATTTTGTGTGAAATTATTTACTAATATGAAGTTTGTTGTTTTGTGCAGGATGCTGCTATTCATATAAATGCTAAAATCATAAGTCATAGGTCAAGACAAAAGTAACAAACAAGAATTAATAAATAAACGAAATAACTGAATTATTAGAAATTGTAAAATTCTAGAAATGTAAGCTTATCACTTGAATGGCTAAATAGTCAGCTTTTATTGTCTACAAAGGCTGTATTTTGATCACATAATTAAAAAAATGTAAAAGAAGGATTTATGCTGCAACAATTTTGCAGGATGGTGTGAAAGTTCTGTTTTTAAAACCAAATCGTTGTGTTCTTTTTCATTTTATTTATTGAATTGTTCACAGCTATTATTTATCAAGTGATAATCTTTACTAGAATGTTGTGAAAGAAATTCAACTTTGCCATTAATCTTTTGAAACAGATATGCATTAACTTTCCGCAGTATTTTCGCATTTGTTAAGCATTCTTGTAATTTTCATTGCCTGAATGCAGCTGAAGCACGTTTTTCTCATTATTCAATTCATCTAGTATTGGAGTGAAAAATATGCACCCGTGCAAATAAAAGACAATGCAAGTTGTGCATTTGTATGTCAAAAACTTTTTTGCAATCTACAGCGTCTGTGCGACCGACAACGTGTTACTGGATCTCTACAGAGGGTGGCGCCCCCGTGCGTAACCAGAGTAGTGGTTGCGCATTACGCAGTACACTCAGTATCAGTTCTTTGCATTTTTCTTAATTTTATAGCGTTAATCATCTCAAGCCTATACCTTACCAACATAGATAACGGTACATAGCGTAGAGAAGTCTGCTCAAATCAGTTCCCTTTCGAGAGCTTTCTCTCAACATTGCGGCTAGCAGTTTTTTTTATCAGAAAACTTGCTTGAATAATTTTCAAACCGTTTAAAAGTTTTACTCCTACGGACGTTGACCTCGTTCAATATTGGCTTTTGCAATGTGCACCAGTCTACAGTTTGTAGAGGACACGATCAAGCCATGGACATCAATGTTGTAAATTCTCTTACATACGAAGATTTCGTTAAAATATTTGGTAGCTTGGTTGAGAAATGCCCGCTTATATCGGCTGCAGTATGGTCACGTCGGCCATTCAAAGACCTAGCAGACTTCGAGACTCACATAACGGAATTCATTCACAATCTTCCCGACTCAGGTACAGTTTTCTGCTTTGTTAACTTTGCAAAACGAAATGATTCAATGCAAGTCCGTTTCATTCACTTGAATTAAAAATCATTTAAAATAATTGATGAATTAAAACGCAAATACATGTGTGCAGGTAAAGAGGGCATCTTGCGGTGTCATCCTGATTTAGCTGGCCGAGATCTCCAAAGCGGGACGCTAACACGAGAGTCTCAAGAGGAGCAGAGTCAGGCCGGTATGGACACACTGGATTCCGCCGAGATTTCGCACATGTATCGTCTGAACGCGCAGTACAAAGAGCGCTTTGGCTTCCCTTTTGTCATTTGTGCCCGTCTGAACAAGAAAGCAGAGATTTTGCATCAACTATCTGAACGTCTCACGAATGACCGTGCAGCGGAGAGAGAGGGGGCAATCGAAGAGGTCAAAAAAATCTGTAGCCTCCGATTGCGCAATATTGTCCGATCTGACATTCAGACCAAACTGTAATACAAAGTAGGCTAACCTAATATAAAATGTAACCTTGTGGTTCGCGCTTCTCATCCATATCTGAATGCATTTTGTTAGGTCTAAAAAATGAATAAGGAAACACACAAACAAACAAGAATGTCAAAATAAACTATATAAAATAAAGTTTATAAGATAGCCTACATGAAACCATAATGGTGACAATGTCGTCTCATACACATCATATAAGATGTCCAGCCGATTAAATGACATTTCAGCTTTACATTATTTGTTAAAGGTTGTATGAGCAATAAAACTGATTAATTATTAATTACTAATAGAGGTATTGTGAGGTATTCCGCTCTTATTTGTAACCAATTAAATACATGACATGTGTCAAGCTGTCCACGTGTTTAATTCAATAGTTGTTAAAAGTGTTATTAAAATGTTAAAGCATTGGATATATTTTTTTCTAAATTTTCAGAATCCGTTCTTTGGTTATTCATAATCATGAATACATTCAAATATTTAGTAGCGTCCTCATAAACAGTTGTTTAGTGTATTGAAAACGAAGTGCTTAGATGACTCAAAAACAGCACGGAAACATTAAAAAGGAGATTTTCCCTGATAGCAATCTAAATGGTATCTTTCTAGAGAAATGTTGTTGACAGTGCGCCATGATGTGCACATTGAAGAAGTTGTCAGGAGCCAAAAGATTGTGCTGAAGCCATAGTCTCTTAAAGTCAGTGCGTGTTTTACGCAGAGTCTCGTGAAGCTGGGAGTACATGAGAGTGCATCGGTGAGGGGGGTCCTGGTAGAGTTCCTGGGGTCGCACACGACTCATCCTTCAAATCCCCAGACGTGATGGAGGAATCTTGTTCGGGATCCACTCCTCTTGCTCTCCTCTTGTCCTCCTCCTTTTTCCACTTCATGCGTCGGTTTTGGAACCAGATCTTTATGTGTCTCTCGGTGAGGCTGAGGGTGAGCGCAAGCTCTACGCGGCGTGGGCGCGAGATGTACTTGTTGAAGAGAAATTCTTTCTCGAGCTCTAGTAGCTGCGCTCTGGTGTAAGCCGTCCGCGTGCGCTTGTTCTCCTCCGCCTCGACCATGTAATGGCCTATAACAGAATTAAATGCGAGAACATCAGTAGGTTGACCAATGATAAAACGAAATTTCAAGAGCAGAATATGCTACAGGAAACATCTTCGAATCACTTATTTGTTAATATGTCCACTTGTAGACCGGTTTAGGATGTATGTGTTTATCGAACACTATAAGCTTTCTAGGCCTACATGAGGATAGTAAGTTATAGACATAAACAGGCGAGCTCAGAACAATCTTTTTTTGTCGTCGTTCTTGTGTCACCCACACATATCTACAGTATAACATCAGAACAATGTTGCGGCGAGGTAAATGATCCCTTCTAATAAAACAATAATTCTTATTTGGAATTATGATCATTTTCAGTTTATAGGGGATTTCTGACTGGCTTGTCTCGCTGGAAATGTTGTCTCTAGAACGCACTTTACAATTGGCTAACCCATATAAATATTATATAAATTTGCAATCATTTGTGTTTATTTCTTTCTCTTTCGTTATCAAACCAGGAGTTACAATTGGGCCGAGTTTTAAATTAGAAATATTACACATTGAAATTTCTTGTACAATTTTTTGTCCATTTTATTTGGCATGGAAAACCTCAACTAACGTTTATGTTAGTTAAAAAGTAAGGAAAAAGTGGCTAATACTAATTTACTATATTAACTCATACTAAATACAAATTTGCCAACTACTTTTTTGTAGTAAATTTATCTTTAAAGTTCTTTAAATTGTTTTTATTTTGTAGGAAAAGAATCGAATGAAGTCCAACTGAGTCATCGGTCATCCTTTGTATACTATTTAAGGAAGTTTAAACAAATTGTATTAACATAAAACATCTTTCCATTCACAAAGAAACAAAATAAGTGGCCCAGAGAAAAACACACACACCTTATATCTCTCTTAAATTCTTAATTGGCAGAAGTGTAAAATAAAACTGTTGAGTTAAACACTAGAAATGTATGACAATAATGAATTATTATTCACATAATTATCTCCTATGAAGAACTTTTTACATGACCATTAACGATCATGAGATTACAAACATGAATTTGGCATTAGGGCCTGATTTCCAAAAAGATTATTTTGTGAACTTGTAACGAAAAATGGCCAAAGAGTTACCTGCCCACTGTCCTTTCCAAGCGTGCGTATGAGATTTAGTTGACTTCATCCACGGAAAGGGGAGTTGGTATCTGTTCCGATCTCCGCACAGGTCAAGAGACTCTCCATAACCCCCGACCATCTGTAGAGGTGCCTGTGGAGTCTGGGGCAGGTGTAGATGAGGTACTGCCAGATCATCCCGTGTCGACATGCTATAAGAGGTTATGTCGGTAAGATTTGGTTGGTCCTGTACGCCCAAGGACGGCGAGGCGTAGACAGGTTGCGTCGGTCTACTCATATACAGACACGGTGGAGGGTTTTGGCTGTATTCTTCGTTGTGGTGTCTCTGAAAGGCACACGATTCCTTGTACAGATGGTTAGGTGGGTAATAATGCTCTTCCCGATTCATGATTGCCACAGACCGGGGAACCCGTGCTGTACAAGAGCACATGAGCCAGCGCCCTGCCCCTGATCAGGACCTCTGCTCTACCTGCAGTCTGAGCGTCTGGCGCCGTTCTAGGGCCTCATAGGTGTGCCACCGTGACCATGTGACCCTACTGCACCATTGGTTTCAATGTTTACACAAAGCTGACAACTGGCAGTAGATTCTGGTCGTGTTTCCTTTCGACTGCCCCGCGGTTTGACAATAATTGAACAGAACTGACCATGCTCAAATCAATGCCCTTGGCAAACATTTGCTGTTTGCCTGCGACTATATGTGCTACACCTGCAGTTGTGATATACTATTGCAAAGACAGGTGAAGCGGATCGCACGTGTGCTCTCTATGGAGAGGAAGGCTGCCCATTTTAAATTCGACACTAAATTATGTAAAACACAATTAAAATGTGCTTCAGTTGGAGGACAAGGGTGCGAAAGCTTGGACAGTACAGTTCTCCGTTTTTATTTTATATATAGCATATAGGAGCTCAAATCGACCCATGAGCGTTTGATGGAAAAGTGACAGGATTAAATTCTCAAGCCGACATATGAGACGAGCATTTAAAGAAATGTGCACCAGACACAGCAGTTCTTATTGTGGAATCCTTGGACACCGGTTAAAGTGACCAAAAGTGCACAAACATACTGTGACATTTCGCCATGCCTTTCGCTCTAACCAGGCTTACACACCATTAAACACGCCCGCTCTCGGTTCATTACACTAAAGCCCTCGTGGTTAAATAAAAACGAGCTGTTCGGTGTAAACGAATTATCATGGAGAGTGAGAGAGAACTCAATTAGTTAAAGATGTGTGCGCAACGTGTGCGCAACGTGTGCGCACGCACGGCAGTCACCTGTTTGGAGCGTTTAAACTAGGTTTCAAGAACAGCGAGATTGCACGAAAAACTTTAATTGTAAAAAAATTATATTAAAATGAGAACGACAATGTATAAATTAATGCAATCATAATTCGAGACCATACGACAATGCTGTTTCCACGGACCTCTTATGACAATAATGGCACTTTATCTCATATCTTAATGGGGCTCTCATGCGCCATCATAAAGATGTGACAAATCCATTTCTCACAAATCAGGCCTTGCAACGACGCTTAATGGTGTTTATATACGACTTTCGTTTGAAACGGGAAGGAAACCGTTATCCGTGATTGAGTCCACGATATTGTAAAGGTACAAAAGGTTTTATGAAGCGTGATTGAAACGACGCAATTTGGAAGCATATCCATGGTAGTTTCTAAGAGGATTAATGGTGCACAAGGCATGTATAGTCTATCTTAACCATGAAAGAGGGGAAATAAACAACTTAAAGTACTGGTTCATAAAATGGACAAGCAATTAAAATCCGTTTTGAGACTTTAGATAAAATGCAATAAACCTGTTAGTGGACACGCAAAAGCGTTCTGAAGCCACTTGTATGTTTGAGTAGGAGAAATGCGTAGCCATAAACGTAAAAGTAAGAATTGATAATGGAAGTTCGGCACTCCTAGTAATGGTTTAGTACAAATGCGTAAAATAAAACAAGTATAGCACATGACCCTTCTTAAAGAACCATTTCTTTCCTGTGTGTATCTGTGGCACCTTTTCCGCGAAAGTTTATAAAGTCTTAGAAGGAATCACTAATTCCGGCAAAAAACATTTAGGTTCCCTATGACTTTTTATTTTTAATGCATTTTCTCATAAAACAGTCAAAAACGTAACGCCTGCAGATTTGAAGATTTTAACATAAGGGTGAAAATGACTTGGTCTTAAACCATGTAACTTAGTATTGTTGTTCCCGACAATAAGCTCGCGATAAAGAGACGAACATACATAATTCATGCCAGACGGAGAATGGCGATAATACATGCTTGTTTAGTGGCGACAGCAAAGAATAAGCAAACATTTCAAACCACAAGTAACGACAAAGGAATGATAAGGACATTTAAGCTTAATTCCATGTCGCCCATTGAGGGGTAAACACATTGCGCAATAAATCATGTATTCTGATATGAAGACAGCACGACCTGAAATACTGTATGGCAGTCCAGCAACACTCTTGTCTTTATTTGACCAAACATATTTTTAATAGGTATTGTTAAAAGAGCATCTTCAATGGTAAGATATACTATAATAGAAAACACTTCAGATTGCATAGTGATTAGCAGTGTGTTTATTGCTGGTCAAGCATTTGTGTATACTCATTCCGGAAGTCAAACTGCATTTCTTGAAACAAAATATTGGCTATTAAATAAATCTACATTCTGTACATCCCAGGCAATTCCGCTGTACTTGTCAGTTGTCATTATAAAACCATAAGTTTATCAGATATTTGCAGGCTCAAATACCATTTTAGACTGCGGAAATCACCTATGTGGACAAAAAGTACACTTTCTAATAACTGTCACGTCATTTTTTCCTCCGGTCACTGTATTTTTTGTCTCTGAAGGGTGAGCGAGATCGAGTCCTATTTGACTTTCTGGAGATGTAGGGGGAATGGTCTCTGGGTGTTGAATCGTCGCGTGAGGAGGATTGGTATTTTGAGGATCTAGAATGAGAATTTAAGTGGCGTCTTCTGTGTGAATTATCCCTTCTGTGACTGCACTCCTCACAGTCTTTGTTGTGATGTTTCTCACATGTTATGTATCTGTGTTCATTTCCTCCTCTGTCAGAAGCTCCCTGGTTTCTTGACTGAGGCGTCACAGCAGAGGACCCCAGGGTGTTCAAGAGAAAACGCTTGTTGGTACTTCCCAGTGGACATTTCATCCTGCAGCACAACAATTTTACTAGCATTTATGTGCAAGATACATGAGGACATTGAGAGTTTGTTATGCATCAGAAGCATTGCCCTTTATTTGTGGTAACGAAATTGTGGAAGTTCAAATAGTTTAAAAAGTATTGCATTTATACTTTAGAATTGAAGTGTAATCACTTACCACCCAGCAGGACCCATCGTCTCTGCACGGAGTTTTCCTCTATTAGCTTCTTTAAGGAGTTCCTCCACCGCCTTCCTGTACGAATAAACGATATTAAAAGTGTGAGAAAACGGAAACGGACATGTCAGGCATCAGATGTAACTTACGCTAGAGAGAGGCACGTGTGACTTCACTGGCAATAACTAAAGTTCAGCAGGGACAAGACTCAGTATATACACAATAATTGTAGTATTCACATTTTGTATCGGTGTTAACATTAACGCCAACCTGCCAATAACACGTATTTAAATAAACCCGACGTATGTAACGTTAGCCCCACGTTTGTCCACTTTAACATACGCGTCAATTTAAACAATAGTCAAAAAAGTTAACTGCAAACTTGTGCACTATTTTATTTCATACCTCTCCAGTTCAGTGTCATCCATTATTTAACTTTCAATTATAATCATCTCAGATCAGTGTGCTATCTGTTGTGTTTTATTTTGGAAGACCCAAAAGAGGACCCCGCGTGACCATCTCACTCCTCAACGGAATTGCAGGCGTAGAATTATTTTTTGAAACAATTTGAAAACCTCGGACAGTTCAAGTGAAGCATACGTGAACTATTCGATATTACAATCACTTCATTTTATTTCCCACATTTGGTTGAGGTTGTGTATTACGACCGCATTTTAATCAGGCGCCTGAATGGGCACGGTTTTTTGAGTGACGGCGCGAACGCCCGCCCAGGTGTCTGCGCGAAGCAAAAGGGGCGGGCCTTCATCCAAGACAGATACGGGGGTGTTTTGACGTGCGGATGCGGCTCGGGCAAGCTGCGGTGAATGTGATTGAGCTCAATGATTCTCCCCTCTCGGGGCCAGAGTTCACACCATCCAAGGGGAGCACGAATAGGTAATTTAATTCATATACTCACATTAAAACCCGAGCCTTTATTGCTACATGTAAAGGCTATTATTGGATGTCATTGTGGTCCGTCTTGCAGGCGATGTCATAACGTTAGTTGTGCAGCGAGCCGCGCCGTTCCAGAAATAATGAGATATCGATATTTATTTATGTTATACATCGGGACGCGATCCGCCTTATTAACGACACAATTCATGCAGGTGTCATCCACAGACCTTTTAATTCAATACCGAACGCGCCGTTATTCTCCACCCACCCACCCTCCCTCCGTTCATTTATTTTTGTTTCCTACCTGTTTGTGCATCTACAACCTTTCAGGAAAAATAAGGTCAGGGCATTGATTTGGCAAACGAACGGGTGATGGGTATCAAAAATGGTGGTTACTGGATAAATCAGGGCTGCAGAATAAAAACATGTCATTGCTTATTGATATTCCTTAGTAAATAACGTTACTTTATATGTGCGCATATGACATCCATTAACGCGCTTGATTCCAACGCGCGCGTTAAAACATCAACCATATATTGTATTGTTTTTCTTAAATGTTAAGTCAACGACGGCCATTGAGTTGAGCAAACATTCGGAGGAACAAACATTTTATTCTTCATCTGCCAGCACGCGCGAATGTGCCATTTTGCAAGTAGGAACAGACGACCGACACAAGCTGCTAGAGATACAAGGATAGAAATGAGTGTCCATCGCAGTCAATATCTAAACAACACTCCCTTGCGATTAAAAGTCGTCAGAGAACATAGTTCACCAACAGAATTTCTCCTGGCAACAAAAAGCCATTCTTCAGCCTTATTTAAAGTACTTTCACGACATGCCATGAAGCAGGCTGAGGTCTAAGTACAGACATCATGATAAAATGCCAACCACACTGAGACATTTACAGTGTACTGGACATTGCACACTGGCAGCGAGCGTGAGTTTGTGTGTCTGATGAGATGTTGACAGGGCTTTGTAGTGGGAACAGAGGAGCCTTGTGTCTTCATGACTTATTCATGTCCAGCTGCAAGATAAAAACAGTGGCAGGTAGTCACGGAGATGCTGTCGACAGACTTGCACTCTCCGGTCCAAGCGTGGAGCTGGTCATGGATGCACAGCTGCTGGATACTGATGATTGGTGGCCTCAAAAGGCCACAATCATAAATGCTGAGGCTGTTATTGTTACTGTATTAAAGTCTAAATCTGGGCCTTTAGATGTGTTTTTAAATATAATTGTTTTGTTTTGTATTGTGTAGTTTGTGTTCGCCCCTTCACTTTTCTTTAATAAGGGGCTGTTGAAGGATTTTAGAATGCTGCTTTTTCCATACAGTGGAAGTGAATATTATCCATACAAGTTATCCATATGACTTACTGTAATTCAAGTGTTCTGCATCCATCCAACCAGCTTTGTGTGATAAACAGAAATTCACTCATAATCTTCTACTTTAAAAATCTCTCTCAATACAATGCTCTTAAATATTTTTGGCATGTGTGTGTATTAAAATGTGGCACAACTCAATACAATAATCAATAATCATTGCTTTCCATGTGCCTTGTAGTTGATCACAGTTTGACAAAATTTACATTTCTTTCACACGTGAGATTTAGTGGAGTAAAATGGCAAAATGTTTTTGGGTTAACTATCCCTTTAACAGACAATTCTGTTCATTTGTTTAATTTATAATAGATTTTTTTCCTCTTCTTTTCCTTTTCTCACTTCCACATCAAAACCTCTTGATTCCGCACTCTCTGCCTCAATCCTAGATAATTCTCTCTCTGCGGGATTGAAGGATTGCTCCGGCGAGAGACCAGGAGATTACACTGTCAGATTAATGTGCGGGAGTAAACCCACACTGCTTTGCAACATAATCTCATCCTCACAACACACGACGCATAACACTTTCTCTCATTCAGAATAATAACTCTCCTTTTTTGCGACCCTCCAGAGTGATGTCACCAGGGGGTGGCCGTCCCCTGCTGGAGTCGCGCAGCCTCTGACGCCCATGGGGCGGACGCCCCCGTATCCAAGCAACTGAGCGTGTGGCCGAAGCAGAGTGCTGTGTGCAATGGGCAGTTTGGGCGAGGGAGTGGATCCAGGAAAGGTGAGCGATGCTCTTCTGGAGGCCCTTTGCTCAGAATGTGGCCAGATCCACCGCACCTGGGAGAATCACCTTTATAACTATCGATTGGAGGTGGACGATGACTTGGTGTGCCACATTTGCCTTCAACCATTAGTTCAGCCCCTGGATACACCATGTGGCCACACCTTTTGTGCTCGCTGTCTACGCAGCTTCCTGCAGGAACGGGACTTTTGTCCGCTGGACCGCGCGCATCTGCAGCTGCAGGTCTGCCGGCGTTCAAGCATTTTGGTGCACAAGCTACTGGATAAATTGTTTGTCACCTGCCCGCTCACGTCCAGCTGTTCGCTCAGCATGCCTCGCTGTGACCTGGAGGCACATCTCAAACACAGGTAAATAATCACGCCGTTACAAATATTCAGACAAGATCAGAAAGAAGGAATCATCTAACCATAGTTTGTTTATTTGAAGTACTGTTTGGGCACAGTATAGGTGCTATCTTTCAAAGAATCAATGCAAACCATTTTAAATATACTGACTGGTTCTTCATAAGAAGTTGCATCCATTTTACCCCATGAAATGCCAACATGCAGAATGCATTTTAATAATCCATCTTTAGCAAAACCTCATGCCTGCAGGAGCGCAATATCATAGACTCGGCTGAAGTAGTGCTGATGCTCCGCAGACGAGGCTCCAGTTACTCCAGAGTCACTTTATTGCCGGCTGGGGTTGATCTGACATCCCATCTGGGGATTATTTGCCCCTTTGTCATGTGATGAGAGATTAGTCAGCCCCGTGTCATGAGCTGACCAGCACCAGTTTCATTTTCCCTGCAGCCATGCTAGGAAACTTCAACTCTAGAAATCTGTTTAACCATTTCTTCTGCGAGACCGCCAAGGGTAACCCAGAACTATGGTGAGTCCAGCATAGTATTTTTAAAGATTTGGCAAGACTGCAGTATGTTTTGTCGAAGATCGATATAGATTTGAGATTAGTTTCAGTGTAAAAGTTTGGCTTGATGGTGGTGCCTTTGGATGAATTCAAAGTCTTGGCCTGCGAAGGGTTTGGTGTCAAGTCTGGAGTCAGAAGCCAAATGTCTGTTGAGTAGTTCAAAGTAGTGTTAGTTCACCAACACAAAACAGGATAAATGATTTGTTTTTCTAAGAATGAACACAAGTTTGCAGAGTTTGTTGTAAGATCATTTGTTCTCTCCGTAGATGATTGTATTATTGTTGCAAGAATGTGTTATTTATGTTGTCAATAAAGGGCACTGAAGTCCACGGGAAGATTAACTTTACCAAAGCTTAAACACCTTCCAAAGGGAAGGCTAAGAGTCATTGCCAGCATTAGCTATCTTCTCTTAGCTTGGTTGACACTCTGATGCTTTCGCATTAAACTGTGAGACCTCAGCGTGTAAGATTGTCCTACAGGTATTTGTCCCCATTGGGGCGTAAAGTAATTAATGAGAGCCATTAACTGTAGGACAGTCTAGTTTTGTAAATTAAAATGTTGAAATCCTCCCAAATAATGTCAAAGGCAAAAATAGACGTTGAAGTGTAAAAAATAAAGAGCAAACCTAGATTGTTCTGTAAAAAAGTAAACAAATTTGATGCCTGTTTTTCTCTAGATTCACACTTCTTATTACCAAGACTTCCATGTGTATTTTGGAGTCACTGTGTTTATGCATGTTTGTGTCTACTGTATGTGGATGCAGGTGTCCTGGAACACAGAGTCAGCGAACAAAGCTTGAAGAGACACAGATGGAAGCAAGCGAGGACAAGGTTATGGCGACCAACCCACCCAAATCCCCCCAAAATGAGATAAAGGAAGGTACTCCATCACCACCTGCTGGATCAAACGCATGCAACAATGTTCTTACATGGACGGAAGAGCCTGGGGTAGACAACCCTGCTTTTGAAGAGAGCACCGAAGAAGACAGTAAGCCCACTTTTGCTACAACTTACCGCCTACAAAACAGCATCCTAATTTTGGACCATAGCTAGTGATGAAAATGGACCTTTCTTGGTTATTTTTTCTTTCAAAGGTGTCCATGGTCTTGAATGCGCTCCTACACGCGTGAAGCGCCCACTTAGCAACCCCTGCATCCATCTTCTACGCACTGGTAGTTCAGCCTCTTCGGGGTGGGACTTTGTTGAAAGTCTTCCTCTCTCTGCGGAAGAAGGTACAACTCTGACATCCACTTCCAAACTAAGCCTATACCTTTATATATCAAACTATACCTTGGTTCAATACGTCTGTTCCTCAGGTTGTGTGAAACTTCCGTCCCTACCCGAGGGCGAAATCACAACCATTGAGGTTCATCGTTCAAACCCTTACATGGAGCTTGGCATAAGTATTGTTGGGGGAAACGAGACGCCGCTGATAAACGTGGTCATACAGGAGGTGTACCGTGATGGTGTTATAGCCCGGGATGGAAGGCTGCTGGCCGGCGACCAAATACTTCAGGTACTGCCAGCAACGTTCCAAAATAATGTCCTGATTAAAAAAAGCATCTCACTGCTATTTACAGAACAGCCCTGATGCCTTTCATCAATCTCTGAGGAACGCTGGTGAAGGCTGCTGAATAGCTTTCTGTTTAAATAGATACAGTGCATGTTTCACCACATTCCACAAATAGATTTGATCTACGTAAATGATCTTCATATACAAGCGGTGCAATGAGGCATTAATTCAATAGCATAAGTTAATACATTGGGTGACATGAACAAACAACAATTTACAGCATGTTTTTCTAGATAAATGGTCATTTAAAATGTCAAAAGGGTGTATCTGAGTATGTAGAAATGAACAATAGGGCTGCAATCTTTTTTGCCTCTTTATCAGCATCTCTAATTGAAATATAAAATTGCAGAATCTCTTAAAGCGATAGTCATCATTTACTCACCATCTTGTCATTTCAATCCTGCATGACTTTCTTTCTTCTGCAGAACACAAAAGGAGATATTTTGAAGAATGTTGATAACCAAACAGCCACTCACTTCTATTGTATGGACACAAAACCAATGCAAGTGAATGGCTGCCATCGCCGTTCGGTCCACAATATTTTTACAAAAATATATTATTTTGTGTTCTACCGAGGAAAGAAACTCATACAGATTTACATGACAAGAGGGCGAGTAAATGATGACAGAATTTTCATTTTTCTATGAAAAATCACATTAACTACATATCTTTATTAAAAAAATAGAAGTAAGGATAGCAATTATTATTTATACTTGTAACAAAAACAGATTTTTGTTCATTTTTAAGCATTCATTTTTAACTTTTTTAACTCTATTTCTATCTACATACACCGCGGTTCCACTTGCATAGAATTCACCATGTTGTTTCTACTGAACCCCTAAATGGACAAACTATTCTACCGAGCTCGTATCGTAAATATGTTTTATGCTTTGGCAAAGAAGTGAAAACGTAACAACATCTTGGACTTGTACGCGGCTTGGACTCCCTAGGTAAGAGTACAGTCTTTTGTGAGGCCGAGCTATATGGGACACCGTTTGATGAATAAAACCAGTGACGCTTGGCTCGTAGAGGTCTCAAACAGAATTGAATTTTAGTCCAAATTCGTTTTTTCCGGACTCTCTCTTGGAGCCCCGCATAGATGCTGCTAAATTTAATACTCTGGACCTTTAAAAAAGTGATTTTTGCATCAAAATGTATTGTTACAATCTATGTCCTGTCGGCGCCAGTAGCCTGGTGGTTAGTGCGCCGACATATAGCGTTGGTACACTCGCGCTGACCCGAATACGATTCCCGACTTGTGCGGTCCTTTGCCAGTCCTGCTCCCCTGTCTCATTCCTGTCACCTTTCCACTGTCCTATCTAAAGTCAAAAAGCCTAAAAATGTATATTTAAAAAAACTACGTGTTACCATTCAAACTGCCATCTTGAAATCATGAATCCTTCAAACTCATTTATTTTCTCAACACTACCCATTTGTGTACAGGTGAACAATGTAGATATCAGTAACGTGGCACATAGCTACGCTCGCTCCACGCTGGCGCGTCCCTGCGCCACTCTGCAGTTGACGGTTCTGAGGGAGCGCCGCTGTTCTGCCAGGCCACCGGTGGCAACTGCTACGCCTAAGGGCAGCCCCACTAGCATACGCATTACCCTGAACAAGCGGGAATCATCCGAGCAGCTGGGGATCAAGCTGGTGCGGCGGACGGACGAGGCAGGCGTGTTTATCCTGGACTTGCTGGAGGGAGGGCTCGCCGCTAAAGACGGACGACTTTGCAGCAACGACAGAGTGTTAACCGTCAACGAGCATGACCTGAGACACGGCACACCTGAGCAAGCAGCTCAGATTATACAGGTAGAGCCAACTCAGTTGTTGATGATAGTGTATAAATATTTGCTTATTAGACCACTAACATCCACTGCATGGCAACCTCCGCCTCTTGTCTGCGATTTAACAAGACAGCCATTGTCGTACTTGCCTTTTTGGGGACACAAGGACACTGCCGCCCTGCTCAAAGGGTAATGTGATTGATAGGACCTTTATGTCTACGTGAGCTTCTTTTTCCCATCCGGTTGCCCACGAAAGGGCAGCTTAAGCGTTATTAAGAATAGCTCCGGCAGATAGCAGACTGTCATTGTAAAATACAGAGCCCCCATAGAGCCTGAGAGTATTAGGTATTTATACTGTAAGTCTAACAGACTGCCTACTGTCATCTTCCAGGCTAGTGGAGAAAGAGTCAATCTGTTGATTAGCCGCTCCAGCAAGCAGACCATGGCCGTGCACACCGGCTCCACTCTGACCAGGGACATTTGGTGCCACGACCACGTCGCCCCTCTCCCCTCCACCGCGACCCCCAGCCCCGTTCCGAGTCTGCATCTTGCCAGGTCTTCCACCCAGAGAGTAAGTACAAACTACTGTGGCCGTGAGAGACTACGCGTGTTGAAGATTCTATTTTAGTATTATCCACCGTAGTGCCGTAATTAGGGAGCCCTATTTCCAAAGCATCTGGGTAGCCTCCAGGTTTCCATGGGTTCAGACCAAGACATTAAATACTCCTGAAACCTCCTGGTTGGATCTGTCACGAGATCCATTATGAAGTTAGAGCACTGCTGATCTCGTAGGGATAATGAGAGCCGATCAGCGTTAGAATCAGTTTCCCCTTTTGTGTTGTAGGACCTCTCCCAGTGTGTGACTTGTAAAGAGAAGCACATCACTGTGAAGAAGGAACCACACGAGTCTTTGGGTATGACTGTGGCGGGAGGTCGGGGCAGCAAGAGCGGAGAGCTGCCGATCTTTGTGACAAGCGTCCAGCCCCATGGCTGCTTGTCAAGGGATGGACGAATCAAACGTGGTAGGTTCATTTATAAATTCATATTCAGACTTACCTTGGCATTTCTATATTCTGTGTATATAAAGCTTTGGATAAAAGTGTCAAAAGGTTGTAGGTTATTTTAAAGAAAAAAAAATTGTTGTTGTAATCCCTAGAGGTAGAACACAGTATATTGCCTTGTGTCATGAAAGGGATAGTTTACCCACAACTGAAAATTCGTTCATCATTAACTCGTCTTTCTGTCATTTCAAACCTGACTTTCTTTGTTCTGCAGAAAGCAAAATATATTTTTAAGAACGTTGGAAACCAAACAACATTGGCTCAAATTGATTTCCATTGTATGAACACAGAAAAACTAGACATTTCTCGAATTATCTTCTTTTGTGTTCCACAGAAGAAAGAGTTTTATACAGGTTTGGAATAAAACGAGGGTGAATAAACAAAAATTAGAATTTAGCTCCTACTTTTCACATTCTGATATATTTTACGTTCTCTACTTTTTGTGTCTTTCTAATTAAGAGGCAGTAAAAAAGCCCCCAAAACAAACTCTGCACTGATGATGTGCACTGAACCGAAACCTCTATGGGAATTTCAGCATATGTGCTGCATTGTCCCTCTGTCCCGCCTGGAGTCTAAACGCCCTTTCTGTCTGTCATTGCCCAGGGGATGTGCTGTTGAGTATTAACGGTCAGGACTTGACCGACCTGAGCCACGGTGAGGCAGTGGGCACTTTGAAGTCTAGCGCCGCTTCCTGTTCAGTCCAGTTGAAGGCGTTAGAGGTCAGCACTGTGGAAGAACCGGGCCCGGAGGAAGAACTTCTCCCACCACACGAAAATGACTATGACACAAGTTGGTCGCCATCTTGGGTCATGTGGCTTGGACTCCCTAGGTAAAAGTACAGTCTTTTGTGAGGCCGAGCTATATGGGACATTGTTTGATGAATAAAACCAGTGACGCTTGGCTTGTAGAGGTCTCAAACAGAATTTAATTTAAGTCCAAATGCGTTTTTTCGGGACTCTCTCTTGGAGCCCCGCTGGGATGCTTATAAATATCTCCCTCACCTTGCTGAGCACTGATCCAGAAAAAATGAAAATGGTCCAGGCAATCTGGCCATTACTGCAGGTTTAGGTTCACCTACTTTTTCATCCAAATCCCAGATGGAACAGTTTGTAAGGACAAAATGAGCTATTTGAAATACTTTGACGTGGAAAATGTCCAGTGTCTGTGTGTTTTGCATCAGCGGCTTTATGCAGCCCACGAGAGGATTATGGCTCGGTCGTGATGTAAACATCAACAGCTGCAGATTATCATTTGAGCGTAAAGGTGGAGATAACTTGCTCCAACCCCATTTCAGTTTAGTGTCAGGCTGATATCAGAGGTCATTGGGTCCATCCTTATCTTTTCTCTTTCACTTTTTCTGTTTTATATCACCTCCGAAATTCATTAAAGTATACATTTCAGTATAACAGTTATCCATTAATCCAATAGATACGGCTTTATCTAGAGACCACAATGTTATAGAAATGGCTCAGAGTTGTTCTTTTTCTGCATCTCTGACACAGCTACCTGCATGGCAGCCATGAGATCGTCCTCCGCAGAAGTCACCCTGGCAGCTGGGGGTTCAGCATTGTTGGAGGTTATGAGGAGAACCACAGCAACCAGGCATTCTTCATCAAAACCATCGTCCTTGGAACACCCGCTTACTATGATGGCCGTCTAAAGTAAGTGTAAAGAAATCAAAACAATATAATCAAATGCTTCACTTATGTATATAAAGAGAACTTACATTATTACTTATAAACTCCTTCCACATCTTTGGCTATCATGTAAATGATATTGTACATTGTACTCGTGTCAAATGTAAATCTACATCATTTATGTCAACGTTGGAAGGTCAAACTAAATACTACGAACGATTGAATCATCATCTTTTAAAACTTTTGACAGCTACACTTCAAAAAATAAATTCAATGGTGTGACTTTGGTTTGAGAAGTGGGGGGGACACAAGATGGCGGGAAATGTTCTTGATTTGAATCCTATCACAAATTCAAAACTCCTATGTTTTACGTTGTTTTTGATTGTTGAAATTGATTGAACCATGAACCAAAAGGTGTTTTTATTGTATAGCAAAAGTTGATGTTCATGAAGGGGGAAAATGTGAGTATTGACTGCGAAACGGAGGAAAACATGACTTGTAAATCTGAATCTGCGGTCGGAAGGAGACGAGACGGATGACTAATGTCTTATGTTTAACAAGGTTTAAGTACCCGAACAACGACCACGGAAACCCACGTTTCTGTCAAGCCTTGTCATGAACACTAACTGCTGTTAAAAGAACGAGTCCTTGTTAAACAACCAAAACAAAAATAACGAGTAATGTGTTTCTTCCCCATAGAAGTCCATAAGAAGAAAGAAGCTTAACATAGCCAAACAATAAAACCATGACCACATAAAAACAAATTTCTATTAAATTCTATTTTAGAGTTCATGCGACACGCGCTTCAACACAGGAAGACTCTCAGTGTCCTGCTCGGTCCTAGTGCTTCTCCGTGGCGATGATGGCGTGTGGTAAAAAAATCATAGCAAACAAATTTGAGGGACACACACAGGATTTTGAAAAGTGAGGGGGACATGTCCCCCGTGGAAATTACGTCCCCTGCATTCAATAATAAACCTCAATATTTTTGATGATGCCACTGACCACAATTGTTAAATTGATTGTTATTCTGCGTCACCGAAACATCAATGTGATTTTATTTCCCCCAGGTGTGGTGACATGATAGTGGCTGTTAACAGTCTGTCCACGGCTGGCATGAGTCATTCTGCCCTGGTGCCCATGCTGAAGGAACAGCGGAGCAGGGTGGCACTCACTGTTGTGTCCTGGCCAGGAAGTCTAATATAACACCAAGCGGGCACCACACCTCATCTCAGACAGTCCTCACACCTGTGTTCTAAAGGTCCCATGTGTTCGATTTTCTGCCACGGAGGCACCATCATTTCAAGCCCGAGTCTCGGAAATTGAATGCTTTTACTTGATGCTGAATAAATCAGGCCTTAGAAAACCTGCCACGCCCATGAGGCCACACCCCCTCTGGAGAGCAGCCTTAAGGGTTCCCATCACCATGCCGATCAACGTTCAACTCAACCGGAGGTTTTATATACAATATCTCTAAATGTGATCTATGTTCGTGAATGTTTGAGGGAAAATGAGACCAGACTAAAAAAAATGTGTGTGCAAGTATGAATGAGTGAATGAATGTGCACAGCTGTTTAATAAATCTTTCCCAATGAGGACATGAGAGATGAGCCTCAGTTTATCTGGTACATTAATGATGTAAATCCCCTCATACTGATATTTGACTTGCATTTTTACGGTAGTAAGTTTTTAGCTCGACCTGATTTTGTCAAGTGGTTGATGTCCTCAGGACAACATATTTTGTTGACCTAAGGATAACATTTTTATAAATGAAACCTAAACGCACACCAAACCCCAAACTGAACCATAACGTACTCCTTAAATCAGAGGGAAATCAGAAGTGAAAAACTATAGTCTAGAAGCACCTAATCCTGGTTGGAAGATTAAAAGGATGATTTAAAAAGTTGTCCTAAGGATATCCACAACTTTGCAAAAAACAGGAGAGCCCAAGTTTTAATTTATCCTAGAAAAGGGGAAAATGTGAATTTGTTTTACGGATCTTAAATGTAAACACAAGTAAAGAGGGAGAGGCAACATTGGCTAAAGCAAGCCATGAGTTTAGGGTAAAAGCTTGGTTTGTTGAACCAAACCACTTTTTTTTTTATTAACAACGACAGGGGGTTCATTTCTCCACCTTTATTGACCACAAAACAAAAGAGTTGCCACAGTGATCATTTATTCAAGTAAAGTGACTTCAACTGAAAGTACTAGGTTTATAAACGGAACAAAACAGGGAAGCTTTATTTAAATAACAAAAAAAAGTTTTGAAGACTCATGGCCTCTTCGGTCATATAGCCTTGTTCAACGAGACGTTTTGGAGAGCCTTAGACACTTTAGCAGCCTCTGATGTATTAAACTTTGATCGAGTCTTGTGCTGCTTGGTTTTTGGCTTCTGCAAAAAGATAGGACCCAGATAAACATCTTCAATGATTTAAATACACATTCCCCAGTACATCATATAGCTTTACCTGGAGTTTTGTCTTCTGGGGGTTATGGACCACAGAATGCCTTCTCAGGCTTTCCTTTGAGCAGGAATGACCACATTTACATAAACAATTTGCGTTTCCCAAAGCGGTTTTAAAATCGTGACATCAGAGAACTTACCTCCATGGCAAAAGCTTTACCGCAGCCTACATAAAGGCAAATGAAATCACACCTTTTCTCATGGAAGGCCAGAACGTGGTTCTGAAGGTTGAAGTTTGTGGTGTAGGTTTCCTGACAACCCTCTCTGGTGCATTTAAACATGCGCCGCTCACCTGAGTGAACCCACTGTTTGTGCTTCTGCAAAAACCAAGCGTGGTGGAAAATCCTCTTGCATTGATCACATGGAAGGGTTTCTGCAAACAAAGGGCCGTTAGAACGATGAACAAACTTTGTGTAAAGTGTCAAAATGACCAATCAGCAAGGCGCACATACCCCTGTGAACTGCCTTTCTGTGCTTTTGATACTCCGACCAGGTTTTTCCTTTGAAATAGCAGTACTCCTCAGCACACGGATAACCTTAAATTGTCAAATTTAAATAAACATACATAGTTTCATCTCTCTTACGGTTTAAAGGAGAAGAATGTAATGTGTTGAGAGGCATTCGTGTTACCTTTATGCACCTTCTCATGCAGTTTTAAATCTTTAGAGGTGGAAAATTTCTTGTCACAGTCCTTAAAGTCACATCTGTTAAAACAGGAATGTATGAGCAACCAAATAAGAGAAATAATAAAGTAAATAGTGTAAACAATGGCATCTCGAGGAAACACTTACTCAAAAGGAAACTCCTTTGTGTGCTTGCACGTGTGGATCTTCAGTTGCTTTTTCTTGCCGAACGCCTTTCCACAGTTTTGATAGTTGCACTGCAAACCATTATCACAACACTTATGCGACAGAAAAATCAAACATATCTGAACAGAAAACAAAACGAACAGAAGGCTTTTGTCGCTTCAAATGACTCACCACATAAAACCGCTGGTTGTGCTGGTGAACATGAGCAACGTGGTTCTTCAGGGCTCCAGGTGTGGAAAACGCATCCGAACATCCACTGACCGAACACCTTGATTTCAAAAACAGGTGATCAGCAGAAATGACAGTGAGATGTCTACCTTTACAGCATTCAAGGGCACGTTCCCTGCTGAAAAAAGAAATTCTGATAGTGGTTTGATTACAATAGAAGTTGTGATGGTTTTAAATGATAATGGTCTCTGTGGTTCTTTACTGGTGGAAAGAAACTATTGCATCACTGTTAAATCTTAACACACTACACAAGGCGTTTATAATGATGCAAGTAAATAATAAATGGTATTTGTGATGGATTATTTTCAGCAGAGATGATGCTCATGAATGCTGTGCAGATATGCAGCTCTTTTGGTTTGGAGACACTCACAGGTAGGGCTTCTCGCCGCTGTGGCTCAGCTGATGTCGGGTGAGCAGATAACGGGTGTTATAGCTCTTGTCGCAGTTTCCACATGCAAATGGCTTCTAAAAATCGTGAATGAAAGCGTAACAGCACTCCATAACATTACTTCCGTTAAACTCGAACACAGAATCGTCAACCTTACTCGTTTCAAAATCCTCAGGACTCACCAGTCCAGTGTGCTTGCAGTAATGCGCTTCCAACTTCCACATCTTAGAAAACGACGACTTGCAGTTTGCGAATGAACACATGAAATGTTTATCAGGGTGCTGAAGTCGTTCGCCCATTTTTGCTACTTTAACAACAATCCTCAGCTGGTGGTAGGTTGGTCTTCTCCCTACAAAACTAAAGTTTCATTGAGCTACGTTTTATTGTGAGTGGAACATACCAACCGGTCCAAAAGAACTGCATACGGTGCAATTTGTCTCGAAAAGGAATGACAGCGTTAGAATGATCGTGTAGCGGGTTGCTTATGATAAACTTTCAGATTGATGGAAACTGATAAGTAATGATTCTATTGTTTTAATAGCTAAAAAACGGTAATTGTGCAGTCACAGGTAGACAAGACGCACCCCTCATTTGAATAGACCTACCTGCGCGTGAACGCACTTTATGTGACGTCACTTGCTGCGTTGCCAACTTAGTGACTTGTCAGTACCATTCATCTTTCTTTTGTACAAGATACCATTGATTCTAGAAGTACAATATCTTTTCTGGTACAACTTTTTATTTTACTTGGTAAATATCACATTCGTGTGAAAAAAATGGGATAAAGCTAAGCCATGAACATTTTCTGAGGGAAATTAAACAATATGGACAAACGTTAAGCAATATAAAAAGCAATAAATACTTGCGAACACTATGTGATTTGTATTTATGCGCTTAATATTTTTTTACCCCTGACTTTTAAATGATACCCCAAGTTTAATTTATGTAATTTTTATTTTATTTTAGTTGTTATGAGTTTTATATGTTTGTACTCTTTTGTACTATAATAAAAAAACTTTTCAGGACCATTTAGTGAATTTTAATTATTGCTTTTAGTTATAGTGATTAGCACAACTCTGATGTTGTTAATTATTTAAGTAGTTTAAATGGGTTGCGTTCAGCCAGTATTTCCTACTAGTTTAGTTGTCTGACAATAAGAACATAAAATATGTAAACAAGTGCCCTGATATTGGGCTTTGCGAGCACCGGGAGGAAGAGGAAGGAAATAAAACAGAAATAAAATGCTGATACTAGACAGTGATTGCGTCATAAATATGCTAATTAGTATGACGTATTCCAGCATGATTTAGCTACTTAAAGTCCCCGTGAACCGGAAGTTGCGATCGTTTATACTTTCAAATACAAGTGAAATGGAATTCCTAATGAGAAAAAATAGTGGGCGTGGCTTTTGTATTTAATCTGCGATGTGATTGGATATATAAAAACACCTGTTGCATTTTGAAATGGAACTGGCAGCAGACTAACAGTTGAAGGGGAGGAGTTAACGGGTGCTCCGCCCAGGCCGTCTAACATAAATCAGCTCAAATGGATAGTCATTACAAGACGGAAGTGCATTTTCAGATTTGAATTTAAGATTATGACCCACATTGATCAACTATTTACAATAAACGCTGCAATATTTCAAGAAAAAAAGGAATTGTTATTTTTTATTCACTGGGACTTTAAATTCACATTTAAAATAGCTTTAAAGCACTGGCTGATATAATGACATCTACCAGACACAGTTAACATTATCGCAAAAAAAGTATGATTTATACACAAATAGTGTATAGATTACTGTTTGTTTTGAAAAGTGATTCACACGTGTAAGACGCCTGATAAACAGGGACTGTTCACCTTTACACACTTTGTGACTGGGATTGAAGGTCTCTGGGATTGTTTGACAGAGATTAATTGTGGATATTAAACTGTCAATTGTGGCTCCACTCAACCCTACGTATGTCTGTGTCTGTCTGGAGGAGTTTTAATGTCTGACTAGATCTACACAAGTGGAAATTACTCCCATGTGGAATATCAGCCTCTATATACAGTACACTGATATATGATTTGTGTCCCAAGGTGACCCTGTTTTATTATAAAAACCAGTGCTGCATACTGTAAACTATTTCTCATTTTCTGTCTGCAGCTCTTTTCACCCAAGGCAACAAGATTTTTTTCTTTCCTTAGTTGAAAGTGTATTGGAATTACCTGATCCAGAACTTCAGTGTAAAGCTAATAAAGCGATAGTTCATCCAAACATGAAAATTCTTTCATCCTTCACTTACCCTCATGTAATGTCAAACCTGTATAAATTACTTTGTACTGATGAACACAGAGAAAAACATTTGGAAGAAATCATTTTCAGTTTCGGGACATCATTGACTACCATAGGAAAAAATGTATGATAGTCAAAGGTGTTAGAAAGGTGTCTCTCTTAGAAAAATAATGAGTTTTAAAACACTATGATAATCTTTATATTCTCTGTCTAAATTGGCCTCTAAAGACAATAATCCAGATTTGTACATAGTATAGCTCTACAATCCCTTCTATTCCTTTCTTCACATCCGGTCTTGTAGCGTTCCAACCCTCCCCATGTTTGGGACTGATCAATAAAGGTGTCTCTGTATCTGAATGGCCATGATATGTCCTGATAAGCACCAACAAGCAAAAAGACAAACACCAGCTCACAGCAAATCAAATCGTTTGTGGTGGAGAGTTGTACCTTCAGGCTCCCATTTGATCCAGTCTTGCTGGTTTCAGAACCTCCTGGAGGTTTCAAAAAGACTGAGAGACTCTGGTGGGAGAAGAAGACAACGTGGTGTTTAGATGTTCTATCTCTGTCTTCCATGTTTGCTCGTCTCCCAGGCCGAGAGAGGAAAGTTAATGTGTAACATGGCCGGTCGATACGGCTGCCGTGCTGCCTGATGGCCTAAATGTCTGAGTGTCAAACAGGTATGATTAACCACCTTGTGTTACATGACTTGGCTGTGCCCACTTTGCTCCATCACGTTTTCCTCTTTACGTCTCCTCTCTCTGTTTACCGTTAAATTCAGTCTATGAGTCAGGTCCTTGCAGCCCTTCAGCGTGCACAGAGGCGAAAAATACTCACGAGGACGTGGCTGTGTACCTTAAGAGAACTCAATTAAATCTTGACCCGCTGATGCATGATCACCAAATCACATATTTTATAACTTCTAAATGTGCAAAATAAAAACATAAACATTCTCAATCTTAAAAAATTATAATAATAATTGCAGACATAAGAGAAGAACACATTTGCCCATTCATGTACAAGATTATGGTAAATATTTAGGAGGTTCTCTCGGCTCAACTTTCACGATCGATGTTGAATTTATGTTATAATAAATACAAAAACACAAAGTGGGAAAAAGAGGACATTTACAGAAAATTATGAGTGTGTCTGAAGACAAGCCAGAATACAATTACAAACGCAAGCTACGTTTAAAACCTCACTCCCAAACTTTGTTCTACACAGATCAACAATTAAATAGAAAGAAGAGACAAAGTAAAAAAAAGACATCATTGATATGGAAATATCCAGTTTTGCTCTAGAATTTATTGGCATTTAGTCAGTGTTAATGAACAGCAACTTGATTGCGAGAAGAAATTCCATGCCTTTTCAATATCTGTAATCAATACCAGGCCAACATGTCACTTGTTGATTGATACTATTGATTATGACCTCATCACCTTTATCCCAATCCTTACAAATACCTAACACCAGTATGATAGCAAAGGAACACCGGATAGGCATGGCATACAATGAGGTTATCTAGTCATCTTCACACATTCTCACAGTCATGCAGTGACCTCTCAGCTTGTTGTTCTCTGCATGGATAACCCAAACCTGTCTGTCCTCTGAGGGTCGTCAGAATAGGAACAAAAAGGACAGATTCTGTACAATAATATCAACCTATCTGATGTAAGTGAAATAACTGAAATGCACGTGTTGGTAAACCATTTGTATTGGATAAACTATTAAAGAGATAGTTCACCCGAAGAGGAACATTCTGTCATCATTTACTTGTACCTCAGATTGTTCCAAACCTGTTTAAATGTCTGTTCTGCAAAAAACACAAAGGAAGATATTTGGAAGAATATCGGCTACCAAACAGATCTCATCCCCCATTGACTACCAAACTATACTGGTAGTCAATGGGGAAACAAAGAAAAGTATACAGGTTTGGAACAATCTGAGGGACAAGTAAAGCATGACAGAATAAAATTTTGGGGTGAACTATCCCTTTAACATATTCAATTTAAACATTTTTATAAGGGACGTGCGAGAACACCATTGAACTAAGGCTGTTTCTCACAATCGTCATACACTCCCACACAGCTGTGGCGTATCTCAGTAAACGGACCCTAATTGAAGCAAATATTGGGTGAAGTACTGAGGTGGGACGAGATAACATATTTGTCAGATATCCAGTCAGGCATTCAGACGGACCGATTACACAGTAAGTCAAGATAGAGAGAGAGAGAGGTGGTCCTCACTTACACACCAAACCACACAAAGAACAACAATACACACACATAACACAAAGAACTAAAGGCCAAGAAGTGTTGATGCTCGTATGGTTTTTGAAGGTGTCAACACATTTGGAGTGTTGGAGTGTTTTAAAGTGATCAGGATTTGTGGCTTGGTCATGACACTACTTTACAATTTAAAGGAGAAAACACTAAATACAATTAGACTGACAATCTTTTAAAGGAATAGTTCACCTTAAACATGTCCCCATTGACCTGACCATAGTCATTTTTAATGGGGACCATTATTTGGGTGTACTATTCCTTTGGTGCTTTATACAAGTCAATCTGTTATTTTACTTTTTAACCTTTAAATTATGAATGCAACCTTTTGTTTTATTTATTTTTATTTTTACATGATGCTAAATAGTATACCTTAAAATTTTCCAAATGTTGAGCGATGAAAGTTGGCTACTGTAAACATAAAAGGCCTGGTTTCACAGACACGGCTTATTTGAACACTATAGGACTAGCTTTAAATTAGAATATTGAAGTTGCTTTTATAAAAATGCCTTAGAAAAAAACATGACTGGGGTTAAGCTTCTTTATTTCTTTATAAAGCGCAATTTAATACAACTGTTGTTTTCATCCAATGTGCTGTACAATGATAAAAAGATATACAAAACTACACATTCAATGTCTTTATCAACCTCCAGAATTATAAAAAGCCTGAGTTAATATATGCGTTTTTAAGATCAAGATAAGTCTGTGCCCGACCGTTTAAGGATTTAAAAACAATTAGTAAAAGTTTGTAATCTAAATATGTATTCTTGAAACAAAACAATGGCACTGACATATTTTAAGATGTCAATGCATGTTGGTTTCAGTTAAAAGATAACTCAAACATTCATTATAGTGTGGAACTAGCCTTAAGACCTTTCTGTGAAACCAATATGTCTGTACCATTTATTTTTTTTAATTGCCATAGTTTCACCTTAGTTGCAAACTGCCGGCTACTGTCCCTAACTTTAGTTCCTCATGCTGTCCAAATGCTATAGAAGTAGATCCCATATGCAGCTTCACATCGAAGGGTCTTTTTATGACAAATCAAGAATCTCTTGGTTAAACTGATGTGGACACTTGTTTTTCTATCAGGGCAATGGCTAATGCTGCCCTCTAGTGACAGTGTTCATGATCTACCACATATATCTACACTGTCTAAAATGATAAACTCAACACATGTGCTGAACTCAAAGATCTAAGACTATGTACACATAGGCCTATTTCTTTCAAATATTGTTCACAAATCTGTTTCAGTGAGCACTTCTCCTTTGCTGATATATGTCATCCACCTCACAGGTATGGCATTTCAAGATGCTGATTAGATCGCATGATTATTGCACAGGTGTGCTTTAGGCTGGCCGCAACAATAGGCCACTCTAAGATTCCGCAAGATTTGAGGTAGTGTGCATTGGCATGCTGACTGCAGGAATGCCCACCAGAGCTGTTGCCCGTGACTTGAATGTTTATTTCTCTATAAGCCGTCTCCAAAGGCGTTTCAGAGAATTTGGCAGTACATAACTTCTAAGACTAGTCGAAGCATTCTATGCAACCGGCGTCAGAATATTTTAGTGCGTATATCCCTGTTAACTTTAAATGTGAGAACAAATGAATTTAAACTTCTCTAAGTTCCAACAAACCATTAAAGGGAAAGGTTATCGAAAAATGAAAATTCTGTTAACTACTCACCCTCTTGTCATTTTAACTTTGAATGACTTTCTATCTTCTGCAAAACACAATAGTTTGATGAATCTTGGCAACCAAACAATAGTGGTACCCATTCATTTCTGCTACTTAATTCTTTTTTGTTTGAATAACTTGTGAACCCACTTTTAAGTGCCACATTTAAGTCACAAACGTGTTCAATAAGCAACTGTTGTACACTAAAACACTACTACTGCCAAATAGACCACTTTACGAGATGTTTTTATTGTCCTCATTTTATTTTAAAAAAGAAATACTTATCTGGATCCAGTTATAAATGTTCTGTCAGTTTAAACGTTTGTGTTGTGTTAAACTAAAACCAGAGGTTCTTCTAGATCATTGTAGTTTACATCTTCATAAGTGGTCTATAAAGGTATGCATATGTAATTCTAAATTCAGCACTGTTGTTTTCTAGAAATCATATGATGAAGTAAAAGCTTGCAGTATAAGGAGACTTCCTTACCATATTAATACCACACAGTCCCAGAAAAAAAAAAAACCCGTTGGAGGTATTTTAGAAAGGAAAGACAGACAGTTTTTACAGAGTTTTGGTACAAAGGACTTTAATTTGGTCAGCATAATTAAGCCATGAACTCATAGGGGATGGGCTCCAGGAGCTGAGGCTCGTTGTTCTTGGTGCTGACGAAGTGAGCTGACCGTGGAGCAGCAGGCTGGAAGGGAATGAGATGATATCAGCAACAGAGGTAATGAAAGTGTCGATGTGAAAGTACAGAAGATTAACAGCCATGACTAGTTGCATTTGAAGACATCAATTTGTGATTAACAAATAATGTTGGTCAAAAGTTTTAAACTGGATTACATTTTACTAAAAGTTTAACAACATCCAGCTAACAAAAACTAACATGGTACATTCAGTACATGAAAGGACAATGACGTTCATGAAAATCCGATAAGTATGCATTTACTAAGCAAATTTCCCCATACCTGACGCTTGAGCTCAATCCAGGTGCCCTGTTGCTTGGCCTCCACCTTTTTCTTCTCGTTCTCCTTCACACGCTGCAGGAAGCTGTCTCTGCTCTTAGAGTGTCTAATATGCTCAATACGCACATTAATTTTCTTAGCCAGGATCCTTCCCCTGAAAGTCACAACAACAATAAAACAAGGCTTATGTTGAGCATTCACAAACTTCAAACATAAGACATGTTCCCATTTTGAAAATTTGGTACAGACAGTAATACATCTGTGCCGGGTTCAGAAGGATAAATGCTCTACCCCATATGAATGACCATACAGGACACTTAGCTGCCCCTATGGCAAAGTGAACGGGGATGAAATGCGCCTTCAGTTAAACTGACGACATTGTGAGAACGCTTACGAGAAACAGCAAAAATACTTAAGACTACCGTCAAAAGAATTGCAGTGTAAAGATATTCAAAAACAAACAGCTCCACTTTACTAAAACTTCAAGTAATTTATAGCAAGCCTGCATATGAAGTGATGAAAGCAACTCGACTCACTTGACTTGCTTGTTGACAATGATGCCTACAGCATGCTGTGTAACGTTGTAAACACGTCCAGTTTTGCCATGATAGCATTTATGAGGCATTCCCTTCTGAACGGTACCTGTGCCCTGTTGAAATAGAAGGTTCGTCCCATAAATTACTCGCAGAAGACAGTTTGACAACTATAATTGTCATGGGTAGAAACGTACCTTGATATCAACGATGTCACCCTTCTTGTAGATACGCATGTAGGTGGACAGTGGGATTGGACCTGTTAAAATTAATTTTGCAATGTCAGACTTTCTATAGCAAATAGAAAATGTCATCCACACAATAATAAAAAAAGTGCGATTCATGTTAACTCACCATGCTTGCGGAAGGGCCTGGCAAACATATACCTGGTCCCCCTCCTCTTGCCTCTTGTGTTCGTCATGATGCCTGATTACTAGGCAAGGAAAATGTAAAAATAAAAGGTTAGTATTCAGTTTAAACTAAAACTTGATTGATATTCTACAACAAAAACTAAATGCACGTTAATTTCAATCAAAACGATAAGAAAGTTGTAGAAAATGATGGCAACATGAAAAGTACTCATTAAAGTACACCGACATTTTGTGGTAGATGTACTGATAAACGTTACCATGTATAACTAACAATAAAGATTCACGATAAAAGCAAGACTCCAATAGGAATGAAGCAATAATTTGATTTTTATAATGTCAAGTAAACGTTAGAATAGACTTGGAAAGAAAATGGGAAAACCGCTCGATTAAAACTGCCACCAAAACGGATTTAGTGACATCTCTCTGCATTAAAACTCCAACGTGACATCAAAACCCTAGAAATTCCTAGAACCTTATGGATTTCGTATCCATATTTATTTCAGACCATCGCCAACAGACCCCGTCCTGTAACTAAGCGCATGGCCCACATGGAAGACACGCTGCAGTTTGACGCTGTGTTTTAAACCTTCACAGGCTCAATCGTCAAACAGTTGGGTTTGATTTCGATACTAGATTAAGCAAGGATTTATTTGTGCGGTTTGAATGGTAGTTCTGATCAGTGAATGAAACATTATCAAAAGATTTTCTACACAAAATCTGGAGCACATCTTACCCCGGTTGCACGCAAGATGGCGGGTAGGCCGGAAAGAGACTGATTGGGTCCTGCGGTTCTTCCTTCAATGCGCGGATAGTAGCACTAGTCATTTGCCTGAGTAAAATGACCATCTCTAGCTGTTGCTCTGAAAGTAGTGATGTCATCATCAAAATAAACAAGTTCGCTTATTTGTACGTGAATTTACTATTTTAAAGACCTGCTTGTAAAATTACTCCATAGTTTTCATTTAAAAAAAAACTATGGAATAAATAAATAAAACTAACTTTTAAAACTGAACTAACTTATAAACATAATGTTCTGACATAAATTAATTTGTCTAGAAATCAAACTCTCTTGTGAAATGTGTTTACAGTCTAGAAGTAATAGTCTAGTACTAGAAAACCAAAGAAAATGTCAAATAAATATTAAACAATTAAGATGGCAATAAATATCGATATTGCTGAGCTTTTCAGGCACAACATATATACGCATCCAAACACATACACGGATACACATAAGAACCAACTAAATATTATGAGAATTTCCATAACATGTCAAAATAATAAAACCCAAACAAATAAAAAACGAACGATATACGTCTTGTTATTGCGATGTTAAATAACATTACTTCTTGTTTGCATCAGGTTCCTGGTTGGAAGGGCGTTAAGACCCCGCGGAATGCCCTCTGGCAGGGACGCAGTCTGTCCTCACGGGGACTCCTCTTCCCCTCCGCGCGGTGATTGGGTGGAAGATGGCGCTGGGCGAATGGAAATCCTAATGACAGTTTCCAAATTTGCCTCTTTTTGTACCATGGTGAGTAAATATCCCTTGAATCGAGCTTTATTGGACGCCCGCGCTTACATGATACTGTAATCGGTATCGTCCAGCTTTAGTTGTGTGAATGGTGACTGTGAATTGGACTTGGGTTGCCAGTTTTCCTCTGCTGCAGTTGCGAGCTGTCTTTATCCGTGTGTGGCTGCTATAAATTTTGCATTGGGCCTAAATATTTACGATACGAGTCGTATTTGCTGCGATGGGAATATTTCGTCCTATATTACAAGGTTAGCTCTCAAATTCCTCCATCCTTACAGGATTTTGCTGAAGGCAGCAAAGCAGAAATGTGCTAACTGCTGAGCTGAAGTGTCATTCAACGCAGGTTATGATCGCGAGATATGCGTATCAAACGAGAATCAGTGACAAGCAATTCATCTCCGGTTATTATTTCACGTTAACCGACAATACTGTTGTGTTTTGGACGAGCCGTTTTACCCAAGACACATCTAAGCGTCATGATTTGGTCGAATGCGCTTTATGTACCTGTGCTTTCGCGCTGTGGCTGTTGCGGTCATATCGTGATTGCACAGCGTCCCATCACCTCTCTAGATCTCCGTATCCTGTTTGTGTCCGGATATCACTTGTGTTCGATTGATTTGTGAAGTGAATTATTTTCTATTGCGCATAAAAAGTTATGAAGACTACAATTGTAATGCTTACCGTGCTAATGTAGTTTCAGGTTCTAGAAACTTCTCATACGTTTTCATGAGGCGAGAATTTACATGCATTATGTTTTTTGGGTAATACTGCAATCTTAAGACACCAATTCAGAGTAACAAAGAGTCAAGTCATGTTAGCTGACGTATTTTCTCTTATTTAACGTTATAAGCCATAGAATAGAGTGTTCACCTTAAAACTTTGAATAGAATTGGATTCACTTTATTGTCCATTCTGTTTGTCACAGAGCGGAAAATTGTCTTTGATTCTGGTGGCAGGGTTGAATACTTTCACATAAACATTACACATAACAATACATTGACGTAATAATTTCTGCAAACACATAATTAATAAAATCATTAAAAAATCTTAAAGTGTCATTTGATTTTAAAGGATTACTGCTATCGGGACAAATGATTTTGTGCATTTATGCACGGCCCAATATTATTCATTTTTTAGTGTTTTAGTTTGTGTGTTTGTTCAACTGTTTTACTTTTATGTCGGCATTTATGTTGCTCTTCAGCCATTTTGCTCTTTTGCCATTCTGCGTTTACACAGTTTAAGCCCTGTAAAATATCTGTCATCATATTTACGCATAACATGATGTTTTATTCGTTTTTTTATCTAGTAGTATGCATCTGTAACAACTATACACCTGTTCCCTTTCAGGGCGCCAATGCCTCCGCTTTGGAGAAAGAGATCGGCTCCGAGCAGTTTCCTGTCAACGAGCATTACTTTGGATTGGTCAATGTAAGCAAAGATGTTTCCTGCATTCTTAGCAATCGTCTCCTCCAGCCAGTGCGTTTATCATTGTGTGTGTGTCGTTTGCGTTTTTCTCCACAGTTTGGAAACACCTGCTACTGTAATTCTGTGCTCCAGGCTCTGTACTTCTGCCGGCCGTTCCGGGAGAAGATCCTTGCATACAGAAGCCAGCCACGACGCAAAGAGAACCTGCTCACCTGCTTGGCTGATCTGTTCCACAGTATAGCTAACCAGAAAAGGAAAGTAGGGGTTATCCCTCCTAAAAAGTTCATCACAAGACTACGGAAAGAAAACGGTAAGGAAGATGAACAGGAAGGATTTGGCAAAAAGTAGAAGGGTTGTAAAAAAATTGCAGGGCATCTAAAGGGATTGTTCACCTTAAACTGAATATGATGTCAGCATTTACAAGAGTGTGAGTAAATGATGATAGATTTGTTTTATTTTGGGTGAACCATCTAAACCTGGTTAATATGCCTTATATACCTACACGTCTAAGTTATTATTTAATATTAATGGTACCGAATTTAGAATAAGCACTTTAATTTTAATATAAAACACAGCCAACTATGTGTTTTTTTATTGGCACAAAATTTGTTCATTTGTTGTGTGGCCCGACAGATCGTGCTTTTATTACAGACTGATAACATTTTGTCTCCCTGCCCTTCCACAGAACTGTTTGATAATTACATGCAACAAGATGCACACGAGTTCCTAAACTACCTGCTGAACACTATAGCAGATCTGCTACAAGAAGAGCGGAAGCAAGATAAACAAAATGGGAAGCTGGCCAATGGCACACTTGATTCACAGAACAATAACAGCACGCCACCCTCCTCCACCTGGGTTCATGAGATCTTCCAGGGCACGTTGACTAACGAGACACGATGCCTCACTTGTGAAACGGTAATAGTGCAGAGTAACATATCATTTAAACATAATGCATACAGTATAGACCACTTCAGAAGACGTAAACAAATCAGGTCCAATGCTTGTCTAAAAGAACTTCATGTTTCAGTTTTTTAACACTAACAAAACAAAATAAACCAGCAGAACATTTATAACCGAATCAAAATGTGTAAAAAATATTTTAAAGACTTAACACACGTTATATATAAGATTAAAATAATGTCAGTGTTTACATCTTGTGATGTAGTCTATAACCGAAAAACTCTTTCATTATATTGTGATCATATTTAATATGGGTTTATGAATTCTTTTAGATAAGTAGTAAAGATGAGGATTTCTTGGATCTGTCAGTGGATGTTGAGCAGAATACTTCAATCACACACTGTCTCAGGTCTGTGAAAACACGCACACAAATCTTCTGAAAAAATATTTGTGTCCATTTTAATGAAATGAGAATTCTTTTACTGTTTCTTTACAGAGGTTTCAGTAATACAGAGACCTTGTGCAGTGAGTATAAATATTACTGTGAAGAATGCCGAAGTAAACAGGAGGCGCACAAACGGTTAGCATTGGAAATCTCAAAGTTGTTTTTTTATCCGTGAATGTACTTTATATCGTCCATACGTGAATGAATTTGTGTGTGTCTTTAGAATGCGGGTTAAAAAACTTCCCATGATCCTCGCCTTGCACTTGAAGAGATTCAAATACATGGAGCAACTTCAACGCTACACTAAGCTTAGCTACCGTGTGGTCTTCCCTCTGGAGCTCCGCCTCTTTAACACCTCCGGAGATGCCACCAATCCCGAGAGGCTTTATGACCTGGTTGCTGTGGTGGTGCATTGTGGCAGGTTAGTCCGCACAGATTTTAAATGTGATTCAGTGCTTAAAAGCCTATGTTAAAATAGCCTTTCAAATGCTTTTCATTTAAACAATTTTCACAATAAAAAGTTTAGTGAACGGTGAAACTTTCACAGAAATTTGAATGAGAAGCACTCTTTTGCTTTCAGGAAACTAATTAATGTTTGGTTTTCTTACAGCGGTCCAAATCGGGGACACTACATCGCCATTGTAAAGAGTCATGACTTCTGGCTGCTGTTTGATGATGACATCGTAGAGGTAAGCTGCCAAACATTAATAATAATAGACTCGTTGAAATGCAAAATCAGCATTTTACATCCTGAATCGCATTAAATGGTCTTATCATCATCATTTGCCCAAATGTTTGTCTCCGTAGAAAATCGATGCTCAGGCGATTGAAGAGTTCTATGGATTAACCTCGGAAATTTCCAAGAACTCGGAATCCGGGTATATCCTGTTTTACCAGTCCAGAGACTGAAAGAGATCAGAGGGGCGCCCACAACGGACACCTGTCCAACAGGCGTGCCTGTTTGCAGAACCCTGCTTCATCCCAACCGTGCAGGTTCTTTACTGCGACGGCGCCTCACACACCCCACCCCACCCGTCCAAGCCCTCCCTCGCCAGTCTCGATGCAGCAGTTCCGTTGGGCATGATGCAGTCGGAAGGCCTTTTGAACGTCGTTCGTCAGTTGTATTTACGTTGTGGGAGCGTTTAATCACTCGTGTTAAGTCCTTTACCGTAGAGAGAATGTGTTTTATGTAAGACTGTATGATATGACGGGATTTGCATCAACTTTCTCGCTGCGACTTTGTGATTCCCGTGGCTGCGAGGAGGCTGAAGACTTGTGCATGAGGAAAAGTGGTGTGTTTATTATAATGAGGGGAGGGTCTACACGCTCCAGGTGTGGGGCACTGTGGGTTATGTATTTCTACCTTGTACAGAGTGATATTTGTATAAATATTATGAGAATTATAATAATATTACTGATATAGCCAAAAAAGAGGATAGAACCAGAAAAGATGTATAACACTATGGTGCACTTTTGATACAGTTTTGTAGATGTTGGCAGGGTAATGTGAGGGTTTGCTTGAGACGGCCTGTTGTGAAATTATCATTTTCTGTTTTAAAGAAAAAGAAATAAAAGTGTATACACCAAGAAAAGATGTATGCATGCGAGCATGTAAATATGAACGTGACCGCCTGCTGCGGTTTGATTGGACGCTCATTTCTTAGAATGAGCCGTCGGTGTTATGACTCAGTCTTGACTCACTGTCGCCCCTCAGTGGCCGGCGCACATTACTGCAAGATGGAGATTCGCACAGCATCACTCATGTTTCTTCACTCACAGCTCAACTAGATTGTGTGGGTTCAGTGGTGTGTGTTGAAATAATTCAGTCCATCCATTGGCACACTAATACTTATACGATTTGGGAGAATCTTCTTACTCTTAAAAAAAAAAACATTATATAAACTCACTCTGTTTGGAGTGGATTTTTGGATTGAGGGATGTTTGTCAGCATCCCTCAATCCAAAAAGCAATACTGAACTCAATGACTATCGTGTGGTCTGTTTAACGTGAAGAGTCGTTTGAGACCCACAACAAGCTGGAAAATATATCGTGTGGTTTCATTTATTGATAAAAGTGGAATCACTGTAAAATGGGTTAAACCTCAATCTAGTGATGTGGTGAAGACTAAGGAGGGTTTCGAGAGAGAAAATAGTGGGGGAAGTGAGTGACACAGATGAGATGTGCAATTGTGCATGCTGTTAATAGCACGCGCCGTGAATAGCTCTCGCAGGGGAGCATCGCACGCGATGTGCATCTTTCCAGAAAGATGCTGTCTGGTGTCAGATAAATAGGTCTCATGTTGCACAGACAGACTGCATCTTCAAGATTCAAGATACAATCTCACTATTTAAATAGACTTTAAAAGGAGGCGTTATTAAAACAATAAAATTGAGCAGCAATGGAATATTTCTCTTGTGCACAATTCATGTGGGAGTATTATTATGCAATTATGCAACGACACATGGTAGACCATCATTAGTGTCCGCCCTTGAACAGATAAACAGGTGACAAATAGGTGACGGGACCTTCTCCTGGTGATCCGGGCCGACCTGGGACTCAAACCTCACCCCTCCCGTCCTCCCAGCTCTTCGCACAGCCGCAGTCGGTGCTCGTGCAGAAGGCGAAGAGCCGCTAACGCTGCTGGCTGTAACACACCGCAAAAAAGCACCGATTCTCCGGGCGGGCATCATCGCATCCTCCATTCATTCGCGCGGCGCCGCACCTGCGGACAGCGATGCCAAAGATCATGATGGAGAAACAAGAAGAGCGTAAAAACATCTAAAAAAGCTCCTCTCCTCCAAGAGACAAGGTAGGGAAGACTCCAAATGAGATGTGAATGTGGACTTGTAGCTTTCTATTGGAAAACGATTCTGGGAATATTGTAACGCTTACTGATGATTATATAGAATCGTTATGGCAGCATTGTTATAATGGCAAGTGCTGGACCAGTGCTATCATCCAGATGGTTGCGGTGTACATGATGAGATATATCGGACAAGTGAAAGGTTGCTGATGGATGCAGGAGCTTCTTTTGGCGAAGAGGTACCCGCCTTTATTTAATATCAGGGTCCTCTTCCCTTTCGACCGTTCACAGTGATAGCGTTTCAATAATGAGGTATATTTTATTATACCATTTAATGGCAGGGAAGCTTGATTTATCTCTAATTTTCTTAATTTGATTATTAGTTCAGAACAAAAGGGCAATAGTAGTAATATGTTGGAAACAATGGATTGATATAACTAAGCTTTGGTTTTTAAATGGCTTTTCTTGCCTGTGACCATTATTAAAGATTGTTTCCCTTGTGAGGTTGTTATAATGGTTATTAATCATTACGGTTATACTTTCATTCAGTTACAACATCCTTTGATTTTGTTGAACATTTTTGCACTACAAAGAACCTTTTGTATAACAGTATCCTGACAACTAGCCTCTATAAAAACAATTTCATTTGGAGAATGGCTGTTTAATTATTTGTTGAAAATATCATGTATCATGTAAATAAGAAGAGTTTATTTGCCAAAAAAAAACATGTTTTATTTTGTTTGTTTGCTGTATTTTTTAAGTTATTATAACCTAATCAAAACAGCAGACTGCAGTATGGATGACAAATGCACAATAAAAATCAATGTTTAATTAAAACACAAGAGTTATCTGTTTTTCCAATTCTTCATATAGAATACACTTTATAATGAATTTCTTTTTGTTAACATTTAGTTAATGCGTCAGCTAACATGAACTAACTGAACAACAGGCTACATTTATTAATATTATTTAGTGATAGTTTCTGCATTTACTAATACATTTAAAAACAAAAGTTGTAAAATATTAATGCACAATTAATTAACACAGACAACTGTACAGACCACATAAAAAACGGAAGTTCTTCTGGACCAGTTTTTACATCTGGTCTACATTAAAAATGATTATGAAGTGCTGATATTAAAATCTATATTGGTCATTGTTAGTTCCTATTTAGGCTATTTATCCTATTTATGTCTTATTTGTGTTTTTCTGTGTACTTTATTTTAGACAGGAGGCAGAATGAGCGAGGACCTGCCAGTTTCACCCAGCTGGCTGGACCAAGAACCCACCTGGGGCAATAGTGGTGCAGGAAGCGCAGAGAACTTCACCGGCGGAACGTACCCACCTGCAGTCGTTCTGCCAGCGAGGCCACCTGCTGAGCTTTTCGTTAACCCATGGGACATCGTGCTGTGTTCTTCTGGTACCCTGATAGCCTGCGAGAACGCCCTGGTTGTTCTTGTCATCTGGCAGAACCCGGCTTTGCGCGCCCCCATGTTTTTGCTGATTGGCAGCCTGGCTCTCGCTGACCTACTTGCCGGCCTGGGCTTAGTCCTGCACTTTACATTTGCTTACCTGCTGCGCTCCGACTCGGCACAGCTCTTGACTGTAGGTCTGGTGGTGGCCTCCTTCTCTGCGTCTGTCTTCAGCTTACTAGCAATAACCATCGACCGTTACCTGTCGCTGTACTATGCCCTCACCTACAACTCTGAACGGACCGCTGCCTTCACATACACAATGCTTGTGCTGCTCTGGGGGGTGTCGTTGTGCCTGGGCTTGCTGCCTGTAACCGGTGTAAACTGCCTGGGGCAGGAGGCCAACTGCAGTGTGGTGTGGCCGTTGACGAAAAACAACGTCGCTGTCCTGTCAGTTTCGTTCCTTCTGCTGTTTGGCCTCATGCTTCAGCTTTATGTGCAGATCTGCAAAATCGTCATGCGACATGCACATCAAATTGCCCTGCAGCATCACTTTTTGGCCGCGAGTCCCCATTACGTCACTACGCGGAAAGGCGTCTCTACCCTGGCGATCATTCTGGGCACGTTTGCCGCCTGCTGGATGCCATTTACCGTGTACTCGCTCGTAGCTGATTACACGTACCCGCCCTTGTACACCTATGCCACTCTGGTGCCCGCCACCTATAACTCAGTCATCAACCCTGTTATTTACGCCTTCCGCAATCAAGAGATCCAAAAAGCACTCTGGCTGGTGTGCTGTGGTTGTATCCCGGCCAGCGTGGCCCACCGGGCACGGACCCCAAGCGATGTCTGATGCAGGAGATGTCTCTGGGCACAGATACTAAAGCTGGAAGCCTAGGGAATAGCACAGGCCTAGTCACGCTCTGTCTCAGCCTATAGGCTACAGAGATTCCCAAATCCAGGCCCTGGGAGAAAAAGACACCCGGTACTGTCTTCCCCTAATTGTTTGGTGACCACCACTGCCACACAACCTTTCGCCTGATCCGACCGGCTGCCACACCCTGTCCGGGAAAAAACGTGAATGGATGCTGTGTGGCAGGCAGCTGTAAATATGTTGTAGTTATTTATATATATAAATGCATTTCTTGTGGTTGTTTAGCGTGGCCACAGTGGCAGCCCTTGTTGCACGGACGGTGAGCGAGGAGGATGAGGGGCAGCACCAGACGGTCCTACTGACTGGATCCCGAAGCTCATTCATCTCGTCCTGCTGTTGCTGCATTCAAGAACGTGTGCTGAACGTTAAATAACCACTGAGTGCTAAAAATAGACAAGGCGCTCGGTGATGCGCGCGCCTCAGAAGAAACAAACCTGGAGAGAGAGAGGCGCCCTCACTCCTCCGTCACCTCACTTCAATTTCGAACGCAAGCGTGCCCGAATGTAAAATGTCCTCCAAAGCCGAAGACCACGAAGAGCTAACTACAATCTCAGAATGAGATCCACTCTATAAAGCAAACCCATCGATGCCTTTGTTTGTTATGAAAGTGTAACTGGAAATCATTTCTCTTCCATAATTGCGAGATGAAAACGACAGGGAAGCGGGAGAAAGTGTGTGTATGTTCATTTAAACAACCCTCCCTTTTGATATCCTCTTCAAAGAACTGTTGAGTACAAAACATGCATTAAGCGGACGATGATAAGAAGCTTGTTTATATGCGCCGACATGAAAGATGGACGCGAATGTATTTTCTATTGATTTGCTTTTGATTTACATAATGTCCACCTGCTCTGAATAGAGCTTTGCTCTTTTTATTATGTTTGGTTGATAATAACGACATTCGGATGGAGGATGGCTAGCACACAATGGTTATTAATAGCATTTTATTTGAAAATGCAAGTGTTGTGTTTGTGAAGACCGATGAGTAGGCAAAACATCTGACAAAGCAGTAGGAGTTGTTTTTAAAGTGGAGAAAATCTTACAAAAATGACCAAAAACACGCCAGTGGCTGATCCACCCCAAAATGAAAAGAAAAAATATGCACACTATTTTTGTTTTGGCCTTGAGTTAATTGCACTCAACTTTCATATTTTTTACACATTTATACTGTCTTTACATTACATTTATTCATTCAAATAAGTAAAGCTATTTCAGCTTTCTTAGTTAAATCAACTAAACCACTTGCAAAATTAAAAAAATAGTAAGAAAACAAAAAAAGAATAGTTCATTAAAGTTATAAGGAATTCTGTCATCATTTACTCACACTCTTGTCGTTTCGAACCTGTATGACTTCCTTCTGCAGAACACAGAAGAAGATGTTTGGAAGAATGTTGGCAGTATGCAAGGATTTGCGTTGATTTTGTGTCCATACAATAGAAGTGAATGTCGGTCACCAACATTCTACAAAATATCTTCATTTTTGTGTGTTCGGCAGAACAAAGAAGGTCATACATGATACGTAATTGTTGTAAAAATAATGTATAAGAAAGAAGCAAAATCTATTTCAGTTACTTAATGCAAAATATGATTTCATATTTTTTTCTTTCATTCTGGGTTGAAAAGGACTCAAGCATGCTTCTGTAAGAACTGCCACTCACACGACAGCATCAGCCCTGCTTAGAGTTTTCATAAATGTGATTGTTTGTTGGTGAATCTCCTCAGTTCTTTTCCACAAGACTTTAATGAGCAGAACCGCTGTGTGACCTGATCGTGATGAATGTATGTTGTTACGTTTTTCACATCTTTGCTCGATTCACAGCTGAAGCTGTAGTCACCCTTCTATTAAGAGCTAACGTTCACCCCTGCTTTTGAGCGTGTGCCCTCCAAATGCCAACCGGCCAATATCCATTTCAGTGCTGTGGCAGATTCCATCAGCAAGCAATAACTACGGACCAAGTGTTTCATCAAATTTCAGCAATACTCTGGCAGCAATAACAGCCTTGCCCAAGCAAAACACCTCAGCTTGCCGAAAAACATCTACACGAACAGAAAATAACTGTTTTGCTATATAACCCGAGTGAATTCAGGATTAGAAAAAACGACCAGATGTTCAAAACCCTGTCCATAATCTCACTGCCTCATGTCCCAGAAGGTGACTGTTCTCTGCCTGTGGTCATTTACAATATCAATGGATTAAGTCTTTCTGTACACTTGATGTGACCTACGCTGCGGTATGCATAATTTTTTTTGAAACTTAGAGATGTTTATAACCAGTGTTGGGTGTAACTAGTTACTAAGTAATTAATTACTGTTATTTAATTACTTTTCATTATAAAAAATTAAGTAATGGATTACTCTCATTTTGCACAGTTACTTCTGATGTGATTGAACTAAATACTGTTTAATATATTCAATAGTGGAAATGAAATCAAAATTATAAATCTAACTTTAAAATGTATGCTTTAATGTCTCCTTCTCACATTTGTATACGTTGGTCAGTTAATAAGTATAATTTATGAAGTTATTTATTAATTATTTGAATGAATTAAAAGAGCCGATTCATGTTTATCCTTGAATCAATTCTAATCAAGGTTGGATATAGAACGTCATCAGTAATAAGTGATTAAATACTTTTTGTAGAGAGTCATTTGTACAGTCATTTAATTATACTATTACAAATGTTATTTGTAACTAGTATTTCATTACTTTTTCAGAGTAGCATACCCAACACTGTTTATAACGTGTAAAGTACGTGTTCATATTATACGAATATGACTGAGACGGGACTGCGCTCGTACAACCTTCATGTATGTGTGAACGTGTGAATGCATGTATGTATGTATGTATGTATGTATGTATATATGTATGTATGTTATTGAGCTTTCGCTCTGATGGCAAAACAAGGGGGTAATAAGGTATATTCTCAATAGACCTGCATGGACTAGAGTGGCTACCAATGGTTTTGAAAGAGGTCCCCTCTTTACATCATGCCTATGGGTCGGACACACCCTCGTGACCTTTTTGCTTGAGTAACATTTGGAAAATGTATTGAAACAGGACACGTCGAGCGGGTGTGCGACTTCTAGGGCTTAAAGGGATAGTTCACCTAAAATCAAGAATTGTGTCATCATTTATTCACCTTTCTGTCATCGTCATTTATGATGCTCTTTGCATATAATCTTCTTTTAGAGTTCATGAAAGAAAGAAAATGAACCACGGGTGTAAACAATGTCATTTTTGGGATGTGCTGTGCCTTTAAAAGTGATGCTTACAACAACATTGGCCTGCCGCATTTGAACCACGTCAGGCTTCTTTGAGCCAGATCCGAGCAACTCCGTGACCTATGAGGAATCCTTTTTTTGCTAACTAAAAGTCTATTTTCCCCTCAATCTTGGTTCTTTCTGAATTACTTAGTTTGTTTTATATTCTAATGCGCCGTTCAGCCTCTTCTGAATGTACCGATGAAGACGTTTCTATTCTCTATAGCATCCTACCGTCTTGATCTTGTAAATAAGGCATGTTAACCGTGGGTCACATTCCAGTCTTTTGAAATGTCCTCTGCACACTGACTCCTATCGCCTGGGCATGCTTGTCTACAGCGGGCGAGAGGTTTAGTGCTCTATGCGCAGCCGTTTATTCTGAAACGATCAGGAGATTACCTGTCCGAAACATAATCTCTCCATTCGTTTTGAAAATAACTACATAAAAGGATGTTATCAGGCCTGTTTGACATCAGTGATGTCTCGGATGGATTTTCCACGTGGACTTTTGTCAATTGTAACTTTGATTGAAACAGAACGGTATCCAGTTTGCGCTAAATGTAAAAGCTTCACGATAACTGAATAATGACTCTGGAGAGTGGGATGCCAATGTAAAAGGGCTTGAAAATGATAGTTTATAGTTTATTTGGGGAAATCAAGTGGGTCACACCTCTGGTTTTGTGTCTAAGAGTTGTAAGATCCAAACGTGTTCTCCATATCTGAAATGGTATCTTGAACTGAGTGGCAGTGCATCGATTTAGGAATCTTGTGTTCACGTATGCGTAGTTTTAACTGTGAAATGCACTTTATTTTTTTATGAGAAAGGCACAACAAAATACTTATCTGCAAAACATTATATAAAGTATAACCAACCTGCACTAATTAACAGAGACATTGTGAACATTGTGTTAACGTGTTGTATATTTTTCCAAGGTGTTAGTTGTGTACTTTAATTGCTTTGGTTAGTTTAATGAATCAAGAGATCTTGTTAATTTTGTATTAAAAGAATGTGCTGTGCATTAAAAATATCCTCCCCTGGGTTTATTCACACATGCACATCCATTGGCTGAGTGCCTCAAACCCACTGTTGCCATGGCGATCCAAGTCTCAGCCGTACTGTTTCCATAGAGACACGAGGCTCTGAATCAAAACTGTCCTGTTTCCATGACGAAGGCACTCAGGGTTCGGAGCAGAATGCGATTCCACAAGATTCGTCAGATTTACTGTCATGTGCCAACTGGCGGCCATGTTTTCATCACACACCCAGACACTAGCCACAACAGTGAACACAATCCACTGTTACCTGGTATCAGGTAGTTTAATCAAACACCTCGAGTAAGTTCACACAAATATGACTGACCTCACGTCTCAACATAAACATCTTGTATTATATAAACTTCATCCAGACTCCAAAAATGTACAGAGCTGAAAATCAAATGAATTCTGTATTTGCTGACATGATCATTATTTAACTGATAGTTTTAGTCGCTATTCACTATATACAGCCAAAAAAACGATTAAAAGATCATTTCAAATGTTCATCTCATCAGAATTTCTAGATGTATTGTGGCAATTCCAGTCCAGCGTCTGTTAAATTTCAACAAAATCAAGCCTCAGGAATGACAAAGTCATCCAGCATGACAAGACAGGAACTTTTCCTAAAAACATGTACAAATATTACAATTGTATTGCTTAAAGGTAAATATGATATAAAAAACAGAACATGTTTGACCTTTTATTTTGACCTTTCACTCTTTTCACTTTCTGCACATAAATGAAATAGAAATATGATGTATATTTTTATTTGACATTTGGGAGAAATATTGTTAGTAGCTAACAGAATAAAACAAAAGTTATCATTTTAGCCAAACACATACCTAGAAATAGTCATTTCAGAAAAAAGTAATTTTGAAATTAACTTAATTTTGTATACCGCTGTATGTCCACATTAGAAACAAGTGTTTCATTAAAAATCATTAGAAAACATTGATAAACATCTTACGTAGAGGTTCAGGGAAAAGAACCTATTGGGCTATTAGTTATTCATAATGATATTAAAATGCAAACGGGACAATTATGTGCTTGAGAAATCTAACACGTTCACATGTGATTTTATTGTTGTAAACACATGTGACTTTGTTTTTTTTTTCCATCACTACATATAGTGTTAGTCAGACCAGTCATTGTCCTCTAGCTCAGATTCGTCCTCAGAATCGCTGTACTCCACGGCTATGCGGCGGGACAAGATGGTGGCCACATCATTGCCCACCGGCTCTCGTTTTGCCTGCTGCTCCTGCTGCTCTTGAACTTTTTTCAGCTGAATACCTGCAAACACATGATAGATACCTCAGAAACTCAAAATACTAAAAGTTACAAAATACAAGGAACCTCAAAAATATAAATACGCAATGTGACATGACACACTTTTTGCAAATGCATTAAACATATAGTTCATACCCATTCTTATAGCTGCCAGCAGGTCACTGCGAGCACCGTTCACGGGCTGGGCCTCATTAGGCACAGAGGGACGTTTGGGAGTGATGGATTGGGTTGCGCTGGGAGGGGGGGGCGGGGCTACAGGTGGTGAAGGGGCACCCATTTGTGCAGGTGGGGCATAGCCCGTGGCCATCGGTCCAAGATGGCCTGGAGGCAACACTGATCCCAAGGGCGGCATAGCAAAAGCTGTTTGTCCTGATGGGATAGCAGCTGCGGGTGGAGGTGGTAGCCCAGAATTCATGTAATCCAAACTGTGGAGCGATGCAGCGGATGAAAATAAATCCTGGCTATTCATTTTACACAATATAATCTTATAAATCATAATCTGTTATTTAGAATCAGTCACTGCAATATGTTGACCGTAAGCTGCCAGCATGTGTTTATATCTATATATACAGTGCATACTTGTGATAACTGTTAAAAGGTAAAAAGTCCACGGAAACCATATTGGTAAACAGTCATTGCTATTCAGCTCAAGTTCATTTAAATTCAACAAAATAAAACTAACTAACCTGTAATTGACAGGCGGCAGAGTCATGGAGCCATTCATTGTGTTTGCTGATGGTGGAGGGGGCGGGGCCTGGTGTGGACGACCCAGTGTGCCAGAACGGTATGCCATGGACCCACCCCTGTAATCCTGCTCCATGTTCATTTGAGTATGAGCAGACAGAGCCGCCATAGTAGGCGGAGGCCCTGAATAAGTGTGTGCGTAGCCAGCGTGGTTGGCCATAGAGAGATAGCCGTGATCTGAATGATCTTGTCCACGAGACCTAAAATAGAAGAAAAAAACATTTCATTTCTAAGTAGATGTAGTTTATATATGTGCCCTTCAGAAGAACTGTATAACCTGTGTTCTGGGGACATTGTGCCGTCTATAGACCCTCCTCTGTGCACAGTGTGAGAATGTCGATGGTCAGGTCGCAGTTCTTTATCGAAAGCCATCATGTTCCATTCCTGCCTGCGGTTTCTTGCTTTTCGCACCTTTTTCACCTCCCTCTGCAGTGTGCCGTCTACACACCGTCTCTGCTCCTGTCACGAATAACCAAACCACAAATCAATCAAAAGCGAATGTGGCATTGGATTATATTCTATACAGCTAAATTCAGAACATGCCAGAAATGTGAAGTGAGTAAAAAGAAAAAACATTATGGCAACTGTCCAACCTTTTGCCGTCTCTTCTCTTTCCTTTTGTCTTCTGTATCTTGTAGCATCTTCTCCTTCCACAGGTCAAAGAAGTAAGAGGGGTCTGTGTAGAACTTCAGGCCTTCTTTGTCATCATCTCTATAGCAATCAAGAGTTATGAGAAAACATGTCATTTCTTTGAAGGACTCTTTCTTTTATAATTCAAAGCTTTTACAAATAATTAATAATAATAATGAATAATTATTATTCATTTAATAAAACAACTTTAGTTCAAAAGACATTCATGTTACAATTCACATCTAAAGTAGCATTTTCTGGAATGATCTCTTTAGAGAAAAACAAATATGTGACCCTGGACAACAAAACCAGTCATGAAAATGACATTTTGACATAATCTAAAAGATGAATAAATAAGATTTCTATTGATCTATAAGGTGTTAGAATATGACAATATCTGGATATACAAGCGTTTAAAACTCTTATTTTTAAAACAAATCTAATTATTGAGTAAATGGCTTTTGAAGTTGTTAATGAGAGACCATCCACTCACAAAAATAAAGGTTTTATATATTTAAGGTTGGAAATTTACAAAATATCTTCATGGAACATGATCTTTACTTAATATATGAAATGTCTCTATATTCTGGAACATTCCTTTCACATATTCTGCATTAGATCTGTTTTTTAGTATTTATGAGTGGCCTGTCTCTCTGAGAACAGACATTCCCATGGACGACATCTGCCAGTTTAAAGAATTTATCAATGTTTATATTCCTAAATTATACTTCAAACCAGGGTCAGGAATGAATGCCTAGGTGCAATACTTGCACCCTGATTGTTTTTTTCGAACATTTTGCCAACTATAAAACCTTTTTATTTGACATAAAACATTGTAAACCCAAACTGAACTAGCCAAGTTAGAACTAAATGAAAGAGAATAAAGCTTAAAATGTAGACATTTCTCAAAAATAAGTGATGATAAAAAACGTATAAACCATATGATATGATCGTATGATCATTCTGAGAATCATGAGAAGCTGAGGATTAATGGGAACAAAAGACCAACACTCTTATATATACACATTCACACATACAATCCTACCTATAGGGTGTGAGAATATTGAGAGGTGGAGGCTTGTCACTTAAATTGTACATCTCCACCACAGGGATAGGAACGCTGCTCTTGGACACCACTTGCTGGTCTTGAACGGTAGAGCTTTTAAAAGCCTTTCTCATGTTGATGTCCTGAAGAGACACTACACAGGGGTAAAGAGAGGGAGAGAGAGATTGATTACACCTGCCGTCCAGAGTGTGTAAAGCAAACTCCGGTATTGATCTTTTAATTGAAAAGAGAGCTGAGTGTACAGGCTTTGGTGCGGGTAAAAGAGAAATGTGGGGTGCGTGAAATTTTTTGTTGATTTTTGGTTCGGACGAATACAGGGGTATTGATCTCACACTGAAGCTAGGTAACCTCAGCGATTCCTCTTAGGACAGAATGAGATGTTAAAATTCGTAACATATTGAGGATACCCAGGAGCGCACTCACCCTCCTCAACCGTGGAGTCCAGTTGAGTAACCTTGACGGCAAGTCGGTCAATCCGATCCTGCAGAGAGTTCGCCCGCAAATAGAACAGGTTTGCCTCGTTGAAGAGCTCTCCAAATATGTCTTCAGCATGTTTACCTGAGGAAAGAAGGGGAATTTTTGAACAAGCAAAGAAGTTTTGTTATCAGTTTCAATGTAGTTTCTATAAATGTCATGAATTAGCTTTTATTTTTATACGTGTAGTTAATTTTTGTATAATTTTTAGCAATTTTGCTTTGTGCTACGCTTTTGTTTGCAGGTCAGTAGGTGCCTAGAAATTGTCTGTCAAAAACAAACTTAACCTGAAAAATGTTCACTGGGGTAAAAACGGGACAACTTGCCCCATCTAGAAATATGGCATGATTAAAAAAACAAATACTAACTCTTAATATTACAGTTCTTTAATGTATCTTTTGTTGTTTAGTTAAGGCTTTTTACTTTATCTACAAATTCTTAAATTTTAAAATTAAGGACATTAAAATACATAAGCTACGGTTACATTCTTGTTAGTAGAAAAGCAGGAGGAGCAACAATTGTAAAAAAATACAGGTCTTTTTTTATCACCCTTAACTTTTATTAATAACTGTAGTTTTAAACAAAAGCAGACAGGAAAGTATTTACAGGAAGGAAGCGGATCTGTTCCTTTCAAATTCCTGCCCTGTGACCCTATGCATACACACATATACATTACAGATCACGCACAGCACACCCACAAACACACAAAAAGCATGTAAACACATGCGCACACAGTTTTTTTCCATGCATGGAGTGTCTACAGCTCTGTCTTCAAGTGCAATGGGCTGTCATTTATTTTTAGTCGACACAGCTGCTGCTGAAAGGCCTCTCCTTCCACAGGCATCCGCTAAACACAGAAAACACACTTCAGGGAATTTCAGGGGTTTTTGAGTTGTTATAAGACAAGTGGATGGACAGAAGACAAGATGGAGAGGTGGATGGATGGATGGATTTACAAATCAGTTGAAAAACGTTTCGTTCTGATTGCATTATTGTCTTATGTAAGACAATCTGAAGAAAAGGAATCAAAAAGGCTAAATGAACAATTAATATTACAAATAAGTATTTTCTTCAAGCGTCACAAACTGACGACAAATCCTTTCCATGAGTTCCAATGTATGGAATTTTAAACAAAATAGTTCTGAACAACAATCATACAGTAAAAGTAACTTAAATTTTACAATTGTGGAAGAAAATTGAAGCTGTTTGTTCTAGAGAAGCTGTCTGTTGAAGCTGGTGTTCTAGAGTTTTTAGCTCAGTGCTATGTCATTGCTTATGTGTGCATAAACCTACACAATACAAACCTGACTTGAGATTTCATATATTATTTTATACATTACAGTGGCGTGACAATTGAGCCCATAAGAACCCATTATAATTAAAAATGTTGTCCACATTGGATGCGATGCGCTGATATAGACCCGGTGTTTCAGTTAATGACATACGTGTAACGACCACTTATCATGTGGTGCGACCGATAAAATATCTCTAATTTTATTTTGTGGCTGAAATATGAATCTCTGATACAGTATGTATAGTACGTGTATTTTTTCAATATTTATATGTCTTGTATGCAATTTTTTTATTTAAGGAGACATAATAATAAAACAAAAATATATATATGATTTTGAGTATATTATGACAATATGAGATGATTACTAACCAAAGCTCAAAGAAATGTTCAAACTTTGTTTCTAAACACTTTAACAAAATGTTAAGCATGTCGAGGAAATTAATTATTTTAAGATAAATCACGTCGCACACATAACATCTTTTTTGGCTTTGGGCAATTCATCGATGAAAAACTCAAAGTGTTTAATTTAAATGATTTTTATCTGCATTTATGTTTACACCACATTCTTAATGTTTGAATAACTGCAATAGATATTCATATTTATTTGTATTTTAAAATTGCCATGTCTTTTATGTCAAAGATTTTATATGTTTTAAATAAATACAATTTACAAAAGTTATATGCTCAGTAAAATGCATTTATGGGAAAATTAACTAATAAGATATGACAGATTTTAGCGAGTGCAAACGTAACGTTAATTAATGTGGTGTTTCTGATTATGAGATAAATAGCAGTTTTACAAAATACGTAACCAATAAGTTTTCCCCAATAAAATATGTAACACAATGTTTTACTACGAAATTATATGTAATATCTAATTATATAGTCAAGTCAGATTTATTTTTATAGCGCTTTACTTGTAATGTACCAAAGCAGTTGTCCCCAAAAAACAAAAACAAAAGACATGTTAGCCAAACATAGATTAAATTAAGATGTAACCTTAAAAAGTAGTCGTATATCATACACTGGAAAGCTTTCCACAACATCTCGCGAGACCCGAGCAAAACGTCTCATGATTCATATCCAGAACATGATGCATGATGGGATACACTTAGCCTTAATACCACTCCGAAGCTGTATTCAAGCAATGTGGGTTGAGTTTGAAGGCACTGCACTTTGACATTTTTAAGACATTGGACACACTTGCGCTCTTACTTCCTGTCCCGTCCACGCACTCCAAAGTGACCAAGACCGCAAGTGGTGGTATTTGGATGCAGCCTTAGTCAATTTATAACTTGAGCCATCAGGTTTGATTTTGCATGAAATGTCAAGTGCCCTGCGATTTTATGTTTTAAACAGAGATGGCGATAGAGGCAAAAGATTAGACTGTTAGGTAAACTTGTGTGTGTAAGAAAGACTTACTGAGACTGCTGAGTTGGCGTATGATAGCAGATAGTGTGTTGTTCATGACACACTCGAGCTCACTGCCAATGCCATCGGGCAGCACCCCGCGGCACAGGTGCCTGGGATCAATGTTCCTCTTTACCAGCGGCATGGCTCTCCCTTATACAGCCGCACCCCACGCTGCCTGCGAGAGAGAACACACACATGCACATGTTAGCGTAATAAAACAAGATCTATCCATCATATTTACTCAGATAAATGCTGATCGTTTTATATAAAACACCAACACAGTGAGAAAGCGAATGTTCTGATGAAACTGGGACAACCGTAGATCAAGAAAAGGGAAATTAGTTAGTCAATCAATCCCAAAGCCTCTTAGATCAGTCAAAAACCAGACTGACCTCTGACCTGGAACCCAAAGCTGCTTAAGTTCAGTATATAGTTCAGTGTATAATTCTCACATTTGTACACTTTGGTCAGTTAATAAGAATAATTGATGTAGTTATTTATTATATATTTGAAGGCATTAAAAGAGCTGTTTCATGTCCATCCCTGAATCACTTAACTAATCAAGATTGATGTAGAATATAGAAAGTACAGTAATCTAATTACACTATTACATATGTCATTAGTAACTAGTAATTCATTACTTTTTCACAGTAACTTACCCAACACAGGCTGAGGCTATATAAATATAATTTATATTTAATACCTACAAACGATTAAAAACATGAAAAGCACATGTCATCTACATGCATCATATTGAGACATGGAAGTTTCTAACGTGAGTGGCTTAACTAAGCCGTGTCAGCCGCCATGATAGAATGCTCCCATCTGTGAACTAATAACCCACAGTGATTGGCCAGCTGAGAGGCCATCTGCTGTGCGATTGGCTAAGGGGGGTTGAAAGTCAAAGATTAGGGACAAGAACAAAGAGATGGTGGGACAGCATCTCAGAGGTCATCTTATCTGCCTGTTTCTCTGCTTCCTGCTTTCCATCTCCACACCCAGCTCTCAGCTTCCTGTTCTTCTCTTAGTTACTTTTCTGACTTCCTGTTGTCCCAAACAGCCAGAACAATGATGGAGTTGGGGTGAGAAGAAAATCCCTCACTTCCACACAATCACCGCACTTAAATAAAGTACACTGAACCATTTATTTCTATCCTTGTCCCACTTGTGATTTAAAAATAACTGTGAACACAACTTTTGGCGACTTCTTGTAAACTGGCCTTGATGGAAGCTTTTGTTTCATTTTCCGTGCAGAATTATTCAATTATCAAAACAAAAATAAAATCCCAGAACATTTTGCGAATGGCACGTGTTTAAAATCTACTTAAATTCATGCCAACGAACATGTGCGATATTGTGTGTCAGCAGAAATACAAAAACTCTACCAAGAATCTCTTATGTTGTTTTAGAAATATTAATAATAATATAATATATCAACAGTCACACCATTGGACATGTGTACTGTACATCTGTCGACTGTATCTGAACAATGCCTGTGTCATACATAAATAATTACAGTAGTTGGTTAACATCTACCATAGTAACCGCATATAAACAGATACCTGTTCTGTTCGTTGTATTTTCACATATCGCTTGCAGAACCTGTTCAGCTAATCTATGAAAGGGAAAACTTTAGAGAAACTCTGCCACATTATCCCTCACCTAAAGCTTCAAAAGCATTGGAAATATGTTATTAGGCCTGACACACAGGCAAACACTGCTGTTATAGTCTAATGAGGTACATGTCTGTAATGTGTTCATCTCTCGCCGACATTATAATCCTGCAGTGCACGGCAGTATGGACACAACACACTAATTACATAGTGCACTGAATTAGGGCCGTGATGGGAAGGGGGCCAAGGGACCCAGAAAAGACAAAGAGAATGTGAGTGAGTGGCACCAAAAGAGACCGAAACTGTGTGTGTGAGATTGCTGGACGGGATCTTTTAGTTACAAGGAGAAAGTGCATTGAAGGGATCCAGAGGGCTTGTAAAGAGTGAGAGAGGAAAGGGAAAGAGCGTTTGTTTGTGTATGTGGAGCAAGAGAATGAAAGTATGGGTTGGGGGGTGATGGGGGAGGGAGAGTGGCAGGGGACCTCAGGGAAGCCACTCTGAAAGGTTCCCGGGACAATAGCTCTCCGTTCACTCGGCAACAGAGGAGTTCTCCCATGCATGCTCAATTCCCTCCCCCATCCCACCCTTTGCTCCGCCAACCCCACCCCACTGGCTTCTTCAAATCAAGCCTCTCTTTGCATTCAGCAGACTTCTTTGCTGACTCCAGTGTCTACTGCAAAACAACACATACAGAAGCTATCATGAACACGTAGAGAGGATGCATAGTCAAAAAGGGATGCGGTGTGCATTACAGCCCATCACTGCTGCTGACAGGCTTTGAAGTCCATCAGACCCATCCCGTGACCACAGGAGGCCACATCCTGTCTAAACTGGGGGGGGGGGACACGTATCCGCTCCATAAACGCCGTATTTAAACGCATAAACTCCATTAGGACAGAAGGGAGATGCATTAGCTATTCCTGAAGTACAGCACATCAGTGCATGTAAGAGCGCATTAATATTTCAGTAGTGATGACGTCAGAGATGAGGAAGCACTGCGAACGTCGCATCGTATTTTACAAGAACGCGTCTAACGCGCGGATTTATATCTTAAAAGAAAAATCATTATAACAGTCTTTGAATTGTTATATATGGTATTAACAAAGTTTGGTTTTGTTTACAAATAAAAAGTCGAAAAGTTATGAAACGAATGTATGGATTATGTTATATGATATCAGTTTACTTAAAGAGCACTTTTAGTATTTGCTTTGATATTCTGGCCTGAAAAGAAATTAAACTTGATGAATAATATTTAGCAAGTACCGTTACGTGAAAAAAACGGTTGTTGTTGTTATTTAAATATTTTATTTCTATTTCACGTGTTTATGGAATACTAATAAACAAATCACAAAGGAAAGACGCGCCGCATGTTCCACTTATTACGTAAATGTCGATAAACAGTCAAATGACACGTGACCAATAATACAATCATTAAATCAGCGAAAAGAAACAAGTGACCGATGCTTACCAAAAGTGTCTTTTTTCCAGATAAATATTCGCTCACATGTCCAAACCCTCCGCGGTCCGGATTGCTTTCCTGTGTCTCCATCGGTCCATCTGACCATTCCAAACAATCTTCTTGGGGGCGGGGTATGGTGGGTGCGGTACACCAATCAGGATTGTAGAATAATAATTGTAAGCTGCCGTTTGATGCACGCGGCCTATCAGAGGTGAGAGTGAAGTTGATTGACAGAAAGCCTCCGGTCATAAAACCATAGGGAGGCCGTTTGAGGGCGGTCTTTAGATGCTATTGAAGTGGGCTTTAAACTCAGCGAAACCGCGAAAACAGAATTAAAATTGCTTCATAAATAACTCATATAATCATTTGCATATACATCTTTAATGTGTCGTACATTGTGTAACATTCGCCGTATTTGAAAGTTTAAGCAAAAATGCAATTAACATTTACCTCAAAGATGTATCTTCATAGATATGAACTGCCAAATTAACCAAGTCATAATTCCAAAATAAAAGCTCATGAATATATGGCAAAAATGTATTAAAAATACATAGACGGTTTCATCGAGCTAACCCAATGGTAACTTCCAGTGTGTGTTTTGTTATAGCAATAATTATGTGTATATTAATATTAATATTTTGTTGTATACGAATTGTACTAAATTACATTAAAACTACTTCGCTTTGACTTCGTTAATAGAGTTTGGGACTCTGAAAGCATCAATAATGCCAAGACAACACACAATCATACAAACAAACATTTTTTACATGTATTTTAAACGCTTTCACTTTTATTGTCAGGATATTTGTTTCATGTAAAATATTTTAATACAATACAGTACAATGCATGTTCAATCTGCTGTCCACACAACTAGTTTTGTCATTAAGTTCTAAGGCGGATCTTTCATGTGTAATAGTCGGTCCGACAGCAGAATGTGGAAGTTGCTGACCTCCTCTGACGTAAAACCAAAACATTAAATTATTAATGAAATACTAAAATCAACTTTGCTGATAATTTTATGGTAGCCTTCTACCGGTATGATCCAGCAGGGGGCACTAGAGGTTCTCATTATGCTTCCGTCAGCAGCTCCAGCATAGAGAATTCGGTCCCCAGCAATGGGTAGAGTGCTTGAATCTATGTTTGTGTGTGCATGTGTGTAAGGGCAAAAGGACACACAAGACAGTATGACAGAAAGCCGTTCTGTCTTTGCTGGCAGTCGCATAGCAGCTTTAGTCCTGGAGAGGCCAAAGTACTTTCAAAGTGAGGGCAAGAGGGACTGGGGCTTGTTATAATGGGTGGTATTGTGAATATTCACCCTAAGCAGAACCAGTTCTCTCTACAGCGTGTAGCCGTACAGTACCACATACAGAGAATGTTTGTTGCTTTTTCCTTTTTACATCTGAAGTATCTCAAACTTGCAGCGAAGACTTAATCAACAATGGAACAAATATCCGTTTTTTCTTAGTCTTATGATTTTCATTTAGTTTTTTTTCACCACATTTTATCAGCGGAGGCTGTTTGATACTGTGACGGGTCAGATTAGTTGGTTTCATGTGCAGTTATTGTTCCTGTGGTGTCTCTATGGAAATGCTGCACAGCAAGTGCCCAGAAGAGGTTAAGGGCGGATCGGGTCAGATCCACAATCGCCTCGCTAAGTACATTCTCGCTGCTGGGCACTGTGAGGGGGCGTGGCCTGACTCAGTAGCGGTGGGTCTGATGTGAGTACTGTGGAGGCTGCTGGGAGGTAGAGGAGTATCCCATGCTGCTTTGGGGCAATGATGTGCTTGGTCCTGGGTTCTGGTAGGCAGCATGTGGATTGGAGCGCTGGAACACAGAAGATACGGATTTAGCATCTTCAAAACGTGAGGTTTGTAAACATGCTGGAGAAGTACGACCAAATGTTTTTTATTCTGTAGCGATCTGTGCATTGGCCGAATGAACGTCATTTTGTGAAAGATGTGTTACCTGGTAATCTGAGGTCATGATCAGGCCACTTGAGGTAGTAGTGGGCGGAACCACTCTCACCTTTTTCAGAGGCGGGCCTTGTGCGTGGCTGTTATCGGGGTTACCCGTGTGCCCCGCCCCATTGGTATGATTGTTCCCCTGCTGTTGCTGCTGCTGGTTTTTCTGGGAAGAGAGGGTCATTTCATTTCATGCTCTTTATAAAAGCCTATATTCAAATAAATATTTTTACAATTTTGCAGGCAAATACAACAAAAACTTTACTTGAAGCAATGCTTTTGCTAAGATTTCAATTCCCTTTAAACAAAGACACACAGAAACACTGAATAGAGAAATAAAGGGAAACACACATTTCTTACTTTGTCCGCCTTGTCTTCAGGCTCCTCTTCTGTAAGGAACTCTCGTTTGGGATAGGGAATCTGGCACCCAGCAAAGACGCTAAACAAAACACAGAGACATTTGTTTTTAGAGAATATCTCATCCAAACAGTGCTCTTTTGGTTAGATTAATTCTTGCGTACACACACTGCATATAATCCTAACCACAACAGCATATCTTAATCCTGTTATAAATCTATGCTTGACGTCACTCACTCAGATGTGGGTAAAGGCTCCTCTAGGAAGTATGGATCTTGCATGGCTTGCTCAGATGTGATTCGGCGGATCGGGTCCATGGTGAGCAGCTTTTGCAGCTGAGAGGGAGTTCATACATTAATTGTTTCTATCAAAGAATCTACATTTCTAAATCTAAAATCTGCCATTCTTTAAGACCACTCACCAAGTGGAATGCTTTGCTGTCGGGTTTGACTTTATGTTTCTCCATATACTTTATAAGGCTGCAGTTAGTGTACCTACAGTGAGAGGGACAAGCATCAGTAATCAAATCAGAGCAAATCAACCTATCCAATGAAAAATTATACAGATGAATTCAAACTAACGTATTCCTCCTAAAGTCTTTCATTAATGTAGAGTGTTCCGGCATCTTCTTTATGTCCTCCCAGTCTTTGTCTGAGAGAAAAAGATAAGATATGGCTTTGAGATTACCAGTGCTATCACCTGAAGCAATTCCAATTATTTGAATTCCACAGTCATGGAGTATTTCTAACAAAGAAAATTACATTTGTAACCAATGAGTTTAGTTTGACCTTAAATCAAAACGTTTTATTGAATCGACTACATTTAACAGGTCTATAAGCAGCACCTGCAGGAAAGCCCATGACATTGAAGATACGGTCCAGCTGATCGTGATGGTATGGATTACTGGTCTTAATATCCTCCTGTCGACAGTGGAAGATCGGCTCTGAGGTCAAAAGCTCAGCAAAGATACAGCCAATCGCCCAAATATCTGAAAAACAGAGTTTGAAGGAAGAATGACATGAATCGCTAAACAAGGCTTTTAAAACACAAACTAACATCTCACCGATGGCTTTGGTGTAATGTCTGGCTCCCAGCAGCAGTTCTGGTGCTCTGTACCAGAATGTAACAACTACAGGGTCCAGATCTGCTAAAGGCTTCAGTGGTGAATTGAACAGCCGTGCAAAACCCATATCCGCTGCAACAAGTACAGAATAAAACGATTATGACAGTGAAGCAAAGCTACCGCAGGCACGCATTTGTGTACTTGTTGTCAAGCAGCAGAGAAACAGAACTGATGTCATACCTATCTTCACACGTCCTCTTTCAGGACCTTCTCCCATTACCAATATATTAGCAGGTTTCTGTGGTAAAACAGTTAAAACGACAGTTTAGTTTACGGACTGGCTCACTACATTGTGCACCTGTAAAGCGTTTTATAAATGCCCAATAATTATAAATGCAAGTAATATTAAAAAACTAATTGAAGTTTTGCAACACCTGACAACTGTGAGAATGTAAGACAACAAAAACAGTCTAAAGCAGTAAAACTGCATTTTATGTGTAATTTATTTTCACACCATGACGAAACAATTGTCTGGTTTTTCTTGTAAATATATGATGACAGTGCTTGTCTCTCACATTATACGCAACATAGGAAAGTCTCTTAAAACGTTACTGGGACGGTAGCTTCATTTAATATACCAAATTTGACTCCTTTGGACCCTGGCTGCAGGTTATGCAGAATAAGCAAATTCCATCATAGAAACCGGCATCATTTCAACTGTTGTGTCAAAGCAGTTATGATATGGAAAACAGATCAATTCCATTAAAATTCTGCCACCTACTAGAATTTGTCTTGACATTCCTGATAATCTGTCTACTTTCATATCTTTCAACTCGCACAATGATTTTAATATTGTTGAGCGAGATGACTCAGGAGCAAGAAGTGTGATTTGACAGCCCTCTTTTCATTAATCATCTCACTTGCCAAAACATTTCACGACAAGAATGATAAACATGTCAGATGAAACACTTCTGGATGGATGTGAACAACCGCATGTACTGTTTATACAAAGCTCTCTCTCTCCGACTGAACATACACTCTCACCAGGTCTCTGTGCAGGACCCAGTTGGCGTGTAAATAGTGGATGCCATCCAGGATCTGGTAGAGCAAAGACTTCACCATCCCACGCGGCAACTGAAGAGGCTTCTTATTGGCTTTGGAGGCTCTGTGGAACTTGATGATGTGCTGCAAAGACACACACACCCTCAACAATACGCGTATACAAATATTTGTGTGCGCACACATACGCGAGTGTATGTTACCCAGAGGTCGTGTTCGGCATAGTCGAAGAGAAGCCACACTTTGCGGTCTGCATGTGACAGGAAAACCTTCTGCAGTGAGATCACGTTGGGGTGCTTCAGTTCACGCAGCAGCTGCAGGGAGCAAATGAGAACAAACACACAAAGCACAAGCTGAGACACACATCTACAGTTCACCCGCTGAAGCCAAAGTTCTCACAATCACATTGGCTTGGATTGTGTTTGTTGAGCACCGCACATTTATATAAATCCCATATTTTAGATTCCATTTAAAGGTGGCTGAATATGCTTGTATGTCATGATCAATAAATTATTTTGTTAGTGTAATTACTTAACATTGTAGACATGCATTTTAAGTGTTAAAAGTATACGCAAATTTTGTCAGTAATTTGGGTTTTTTGGACGATTTGTAGTCACTTTTGTCGTAAATTTTTTTTACAGTAAAAGGGTTCCAGTACATTGCATGATCTAGTTCACAGAAGTATAATAAAAGAGTTTAATCTACCAATTATCCTCAATCTGCCATTGTTTGGACAAATAGGTAGTGACGTCCAAGACTCGTGTCATTGGTCGAGCCAGAAGTTAACATAGGGCAAGTCGAGCAAACAGAGCAATGATTTCAAAGCGATGCATTTACACACTTTTTAGGAGGTCAACCGACGATTGATTGAGTTAAAAGACTATGAGAAAATGGATTCAAGTAGAAAGAAAATCAGGTAACTACAGTTAACACATTCTGAGATAAATGTATTTAACCAGGATGGCATATGCCAAAGCTACTTTATCCGAAGAAGATTCTCTTGATAGTAAAGCTTGATGTACTTACTGCTATTTCTCTGCAGGCAGACATAGAGATTCCAGTGCCTTCAATCTGCTTCAGGGCATAATCTTTATCATCCTTCCTGCAAATGGAGATATCAGCGACCACAATTACCCTTCAGTACATTTTCCAAAATCTAAACTTACAAAACACCTGCAAAAAGAATCCACTTAGAAAGACTTCTCCATCAGGTCTAAATGGCCCTCCACACTTTTTTTCATTCTGGTCGCACATCTTCCAATATGTAAGTGTTACAAAATTCCTAATGTATTCAGATGTAACCCCCCAAAAAAAATCACCACACATCAGCCTATTCAAACTCCCAATGCCCCGTCCAGTTTCTGGAGGACAATTTAGCTATAAAACGGCAGATCTTTTAGGGAATTTTTTTTATTTAAACACTTCAAACAAGACTTTGGCCGCCAGGCAGTCTGGACCTTAATAGTTTGGCTTTGGGCCTGTCTGATGGGTCTCACTCAAAGCCTGGCACCTTCGAACGAACTTAACTCATGAGACGATCCATTCTTCTTCTGCCAAGGGATCACATTTAGTGTGAACAAAAGATACCAAAACCAAAACCATCAAATGACTAAATTGTGCAAACACCGAAAGACCATCCGTGACAGTTCTAAATACATGAAAAAGTTATGTAAATGCATAACATATTATGCAAAAAGGTTTTCGTGACAGGGAATGCCATTCCAGCTGCCTCAACGTGACCACCAATGCCCTGCAGACAATGAGGGCTTTTTTCCATCACGCCACACACAAGACTAGTAAAATTTAGTGACTTTTTGGTACATTTTAATTCTCAGAAGTCACAGCTCTAATTTCTTGCTAATTAACGTCTAAGTATTCGAGTCATGGCTATTATGTTACTGTGGGTTAAATTAATGGTGTACATTCACACTCTGATGGAATGAGAAATTCGATAAAGGCTTGCATGGGTGTGGTGTCTGTTCAAGAGGTATGAAAAATATGTTTAAATGTACATTCTAGCAAAATAAAATACACATGCTATAATGCTATCTTAAGTCTTCTGATCATGATTATATATGAAGGTAATCTTTTGTCTTGCTTTGGAAGAAGAGTACAGATAAATCCCCGTGCTATGCTCTTCGGCAAATCATCAACAACATAGAGAGCAAAATTATTCAAACTGCCTTTTTCCCCGAAAAGACTTCCAATAAAACACACCCAATTCCAATTTGCAGAATTCTTGCATAAATAAATTCAAACCTATTTATGGTTACTTTGCTGCTTTCCAAGAGTAGGCGATTCCTAACTCAAAGTACTGTTAAAATAACATGATGTTAATATGCCATTCATTAACAGTAGTTTCTATATCCCTAATTTGGTCATTCAAGGCAACACTTGTTTCACAGACTTAAACGTGCTTTATTTATTTTTTCCTGCAAGTCTGCTGCTGTCACAAACCATCTCAGCACGTCTCTTCAATACTTCATCGATGTTTTAACAACCTTCCCTAATGACCAAGACACACGTTTAGTATCAAACTGTTAAGTGACGCCGCAGTGTCATTGACGCACGTTGCGTAAGCGCAGATACACGTCAATAGAGTCCTGCAGTGACCTGTAAAGAATCATGTGAGATGCTCCTGTGAACATGTGAAGTGTGGCGGATCCAGCGGTACGCGGATGCGGATACTGATATCCATGGCAATATCTCAAGAGTACCGTCACTGCGTTTATGCAATGCCTTAAATTTTCCTTGTGATCTACAAAATACGTGTGAAATGTAATTTGCATGCACAAAACATGCGTGTTGTTTTGTCTCGACATCTAAAGCTGCATTTAATTAAACGGATAAGCTCGTGCAAGGATCGCGCCGCACCTGTTCACATCTCTTTTAAAGGCACGTCGAACACAACAACACCTTTGCGTGCTGGCGTACATATACAGTCCCCTCAAAATACTATAAGCGGTCCACACTGAACTCTCTTTCAATGCGGAAATGTGTCTTTCTAAAACACTTAGATGATGGTGAACAACAGGCGCATTTTTTCGCTTTAAAGAACAGATTGCGACAAAACGCAGGCCCGCACAGGTCCATCCCGCAAACTCACCCATCTTTCCTTTTTGCTTTGTACACATGGCCATACGTTCCCCGTCCAACTTTACATCCCTCGAACTCGAAAAGATCCTCGACGCGTTCTCTCTCCCCGGTGAGCTTCACTTTGAAATCATAGTCCATTTTCTCCGTTATTCAGACGGCCCGGGCTGTGGCTTCCCTTTAAAGCGCCGCTGGGGAGGCAACTTACTTCAAGCCCGTGTAGACAATTAGTTGCCTTCCCTCGCGTCGCTTTCGCGTCGACTAAAGAGTCCACATTTACTTCGACCGATTACGGGCGGATGAAGCTATGCGTGAACGACGTGTGCTTTCGATTGGCCCAAAACCCCGACGTGTTATTGCGTTATCCGTCGCTTTTATTGATATTTCTCTGCAACTGCGTTGCTCAGCCGGTCTCTCACCAGGGAGAGTTGAGCGTTCATTTACGGCACTGTCGCAAAATGCCGCGAATGCTGCTGACAACCACACAGACTGACGGAGAGGAAATGGTTTTGTGGCGTACCATGTGGATTTTAACTCTTTAGTGCTTTTGTTTTGCGTCTTACCTTTGTTGTACTTCTGATAAATCGACCTAACGGCTCCTTTTGTAATGACGCAATTTCGCAGCTCTCAAAAATATCTGCAGTATAAATTGTGTTTTCTTCTTATAAAAATAATAAAAGGTGAATCCGTTCTCTATCACAGCAGGCTGTTGTTACTTTACTACCTGGTCTTTCTTACTGGAATAATGCAGGAGGTCAAATCTGCAGGGAAAATGTGTGGATGCTTCCAGACTCTTATTTCTTAACTAATAAAATAAAATAAATCTCTTTTAATATAATTCATAAATGTTACCCAGTTAATCACTTTTGTAAAAAAAAATCCAGCTGCTCGTTCTGTGATGACACTGTTATTCATCTTTTTTTGCATTTTCCTTACTAAAATGTTTTGGAAGGATTTATTATGAGATATATATTGATTGTGTGTTATGTCGGAGGGATGTGGTACTAGGTTTTATGGACTACGATCAGTCCAAGAAAGGTGAATGTTATGTTATTAACTTGCTTTTGTTACTTGATAAGTTCCACATTCATAAATCTACATTTTTGAAAGATAAACCTTTCTTTTTCGTTTTCATGAAAGAATTTGAAAAATGCCTAATTTCAATCAAATTGTCAAAGAACAAAAAAGCTGTCAAAGCATTGTCTGTCTGTAGCCTAGTTTTTTTAATCGTATGTGATTCTCTTATTTCCCCCTGGTCCTTTGTTTTGTTTTGTAATTTTTATAGTATGTTTGTTCAAGCATCAATAAAAAATAGCTGCAGTCCCCACCAATGTTGTTGTTGTACACATACATCTCAGATTTAGTCCATTAAAACATTCACCCCCTAGAAGCAACATTTTTCTCTACATATACGATGTTGTTGCTTAAAAAACAGTATTTCTTATTCTGTTTATATATACACTCAAATATTATTGCTGTTTTATTGTTTCTTGAATCTAAAGATATATATTTGTGATCTTAAATCCAGTGCATTTTATTTCTCTTTGTCAATCGTTTTATGTGAAGCACTTTGAATTGCCCTTGTTTATGAAATGTGCTATAAAAATTAACTTGCCTTGCGTAATCTCTGAAAGAATCAGGACTAGGGAGAGATATTTGTTTCTTTCAGCCTTAGTAAAGTCCTCATCATGTAAAGACGAATAAATGAAATGGCAACACGGTGATTGAACCATAATAAAGTTTAGCATAACTTAATTTGACTATATAAAAACAGGACATTCAAAAAAGTATTTCAATACTTGAATTTTAAGTAAATGTGAATGAATCCGTGTATTAAGACGTTGTTACGCATCTATTACAGTGGGAACGGGTTGTTGCGCACATGGTAGTGACCCGGAGAGTTATTTGTGTAGCTCCGTTGGTCCCATCTTGGCTTCATTGTAATCAGAGCGGAGAGGAAAGAGAACTCGTTCATATTACAGCTGCTGTTTCAGGTACATACATATCTATTATTCTCATTCTTCCTTTATGTTGGCCACATTCTCTATAGTGGTAACGTATGCCATGTTTTCTGTTACATTCTCGTGTCAGTGACAGTTTTGTAATCTAGTCAAAATAATGATCTAAAGCTTTCATTGGCTCAGTTAGCTTGTCAGCAATCTGTCGACACCATCAAAGGTTCTTGCGCATTTAAAATGACAGCGCGCTCCTCCGCATGACTTGCGTTTGCCCGATGACAGGCGACTGTGACAGATTAATGACACATTCAGGATGCGAAGTTCGCCATGTGTGTGCTGCCAGTCGGTGCTTTTTATTGTCTCTCGGGTAGGTTGCTAGCTGACATGGAGCCCGACTTTTTCTTTGTCATGTCCCTCCTTCGAGCGATGCTGAGTGGACGGTCGACGTGTCAGTCAGCATTTCTGTCTCGCTCATTGGTTGTGAATCTGACAGCGTCAGTTTGGGAGCTTGACTTGTTCTGCGGTGCTTTCTGTCTGTGGCCTACATTATGACAGAACAGCAAGCAATACTGCTTGAAATCATAAGGATGTTTTTCACGTTGACGCGATTGTCAAGATCACTTTCTTATCGGCGCGTGTCGGAGGTGTTTTTTCTTTTCACGTTGAGGATTTACGGATATCCTTTGTATGGCGTTCATTTTGTCGTGCAGTCCTTTAATGGTGGCTGCATTAGACATAGAGAAGTTAACGCCTCATAGTCTCTTTAAATATCCATTGTGATTTGCATGTGGACTTTTTTGTTAGAAATAACCCCTTTAATTTCAATAAAAAAGGTGTCAAATAAATTCTGGATGAAGTTTGCTATGACTCTTTGTTATGGCTTTTCTATGTCAAACAGAACAGTGACATTGTTTCTCTGATGTCTCTATTATTATACACAATGTTTTTTCACTGATGAACTTGTAGCTTTTCTTTTTTTATTGTATATATTGGGTGAGCAAATTAATGGTCACATTACAGTCCCATTTCTGACTATGAATCAAGCAGCACAGCAGGTTCAGGATCAGGAAAACATGTAAATGTATGAATCACCTTAATACAACTTTCGTTTTCTCTTTCTTTGGTGTGTCTTTGAGCAGCGGTGTCTGTGGTGATGGACCCTCCCGGCGGGCGAGACGAGCGTCATCGTCAAGCGGAGCGGCTTCGACGGGAGGAGGCATACTATCACTTTATTAATGAACTTAGTGAGGAGGAGTACAGATTGATGAGAGACAGCAACCTCCTGGGAACACCAGGTGAGAACACGTGACATATGATGCTTTTGGGTCCGTTTGATTAAAAAAAAAAATTCTTAGGTCTCTTGTTACCCTACATACTCTTTTTAGTTTTTTGTTTCTATATTTAAACAAAAGGGAAATTGACCACTTAAGTAGTTTATCATCACTAATAATACACTTAGTCACATTGTAGCTTACATAGACATAGACATTTCATTCAAAGCATTGTGAAGTCACCAAACCTAGCCTGAAACTCAAATGAACAAAAGAAGTCTTGTGTAAGGTGTGTCCGTTCGGTCACAGGTGAAGTCACAGCAGAGGAGCTGAGGCAGCGCCTGGATGGTGCAAAGGAGCGCGTGTCATCTCAGCCACGCCCCGAACCACGCCCACAAAACAGTGAGGCAGAGGGCAGCAGCGGTGAGGGAATTAAATAACCCTGTTAATAAATAAAAAGCTGGATTTGTAAAAAGTGTTAAAATAGTGCATGTATTATAATTTATGAAATATCTTAAAATGTTTTTATTTTTCCAGGTCCTGTTGAGCCAGGTGCAGAGACGTCTAACGGGGATTCCCTACTGGAATGGCTGAACACGTTTCGGCGCACAGGAAATGCCACCCGCAGCGGCCAGAGCGGAAACCAAACTTGGCGTGCTGTCAGCCGTACAAACCCTAACAGCGGCGAGTTCCGCTTTAGCCTTGAGATTAACATCAACCACGAGCAGCCTGAACCCGGAGAACACAGTGACACGACCGATCCCACCGAACTCCCAATGCCTCCTCCCCCACCATCATCTGCCCCGCCCCCGTACAACCCCTCACGTTCTGCTCCTTATTCGCTTCAACACCCGACAACATATCCTACAAACAGACCCACTTTGGGAAGGAGAGCTGCGGTTCGCCGCACACGTAGTTCTGCGGCTCCCCCTGTTACGCCATCTTTGACCTCACAAGCTCCTCCTGCGGTCCTCAGAAGGAACCTGCCTTCTTTGCCAAGCTCTCCTCCTCCACAGGCTCCACTCTTAAATCCATTCCAAGAGCAGGATAGTGGCGCTGTAAGGAGTCAAATACAGGTCACGACCTCTTCGGTTAATGCAGGGGAGGGGCACAATGGAAGTGAAGATCCTGACTGCCCCAATGCTCAGTCTGGCTCCCAAGTAGAGTCAGCCGGCAGGGAGCCACGAAACAGTAGGACTCGTTCTCGTGGTCGTGTGCGCAGAGCAGCAGGAGCGGGAGGTGCACGCTCCTCAAGACGCAGTCGATCCCCCCTAGACAGAAATCCCACTTCCAGCAGTAGCCCCCCCCATGTTAACAACACGACACCAGTGGAGTCCCGTGGAAGTACGGCGGTTGCTGTGGAGATGGGAGAGGCTGTTGTAGAGCCAGCCGCTCCAGCAGATCCTCTCCCTGAAGCAGGTGAGGAAGAGGGGGAGACACCTGCAGGAGGTGGTGGAGGGGTGCGGCGCCACCCTACAATCATGTTGGATCTTCAAGTGCGCCGTATCAGGCCAGGAGAGAACCGTGACAGGGACAGCATTGCCAGTCGCACTCGTTCTCGGGCCAGAGCCGCTGAGAACACAGTTACCTTTGAGAGTGACAGCGGCGGCTTTCGGCGAACCATTTCCCGCTCCGAGCGTGCAGGAATCCGAACTTATGTCAGCACTATACGCATCCCATTGCGGCGTATTTCGGAAACAGGCCTGGGCGAGCCTAGCTCAACAGCACTGCGCTCCATCTTGCGCCAGATCATGACCGGCTTCGGTGAGCTTAGCTCCCTCATGGAGACGGAAGCTAATTCAGAGGCTCCTACGCCCAATCAGGACTCCGCTCTGGGTGCCGGAGGCCAGGCGTTCCGTGTCAATGGCAGTGAGGGCGGTGCGGCCCACGTTGGAGTGGAATCGGCACAAGAAGGTTTAGTTGAGGCTGAGGAGGAAGGCCAGGTACGAGTGAACAGAACTGGGACGGAAGGACGGCCCAACAGCAGAGACACAAACAATCTGGTGGAGAACGGCACGTTGCCCATCTTGAGGCTGGCACACTTTTTCCTTCTCAATGAAGATGAAGATGAGGAACACCCACGGGGCCTAACCAAAGAACAGATCGACAATCTGGTCACACGCACTTACGGTCAGGTCAACCTGGAGGGCGAGCAGGGCCGTGCTTGCAGCGTGTGCATCAATGAGTACGCTCAAGGAAACAAGCTGCGCCGCTTGCCCTGCACCCACGAGTTCCACATCCACTGCATTGATCGCTGGTTATCTGAAAACAACACCTGCCCCATCTGCAGACAGCCTATTCTGTCCAGCCACCAAGAATGATGTCAGGCGCTCGCTATCAATCAACAGACTGAAGGACTGACATCACGGTTGGTGGTGTCTGTATATAGTGCTTCAATGTTTTCATTATCTGAGATCCATTGTATTCAAGCTCAAGGTAGAAACCAAAAGCAGAAAAAGACTATAATGCAGAGATTTAACAAATCTTTATTTTTTTAGACTCCTTTTGCTTTCTGCCCTTGCTGTTATCTTCCATTCCTGCTCCTCTATGCTTTGTGGTCATTCTATTAACAGGCATTGAGACTAACGCTTGAGCAGATTTTGGTGGCTTAAAAAGGAATTCGACTGATAGGCCTTTAAATAGTCTGAGGACGTGTACATATATGAATGTCTGTGTTTTTGGTTTTAAAATTGAGACATCTAGGAAGACACTTGGGTAATTAGCATTTTAAAAAGAAATGTTTGCTTTTAAGCGCTTGCTGCAGAAATCACCAGTTTGAAGCGCTTATGACAAAACCATCCATTCAAATGCTCTTGGGCAGATTTCTTTTAATGCGTTTTCAATCAAAGCAGGTTTAAGTGTGATTTGTATGAAGTCGATAAGCAGAGTATGGGATTCATATGGTCATAGACCATTTTTGTCACTGTGGTTTCTCTGTGATTCCAGATTTATAAGGATGAATCTTTATAAATTCCAGTGCGTGCATCTGCATATTTATGTGAAGGGAAACGGCAATCGTCATTTCCATCAACACTAAATGACACAATATTTTAATTTAAAAGGGTCATTGTCACTATGAACTGAATATGCTTTCCAGTGTCATAACATTTTAAAGAGAACGAGCCATTTGCATTTGAACTACAGGTTTGGAGTGAAAATGGGATTATATGATATATTGTATGATCTAAGTGCATGCTTGAGTTGTCTTTGGTTTACCTGCGTATATACATGATAAAGCCCTTCAACATCCAGCACATAGCTCATAATGTTTTCATGTCAAGTGATAATCAATTCTAGATTTTTGTCCTAATTCCTAAAGCACTTGCCACCGACTGCCCTAAGGGGCAGTACATTCAAGCCTGTCACTGGCCAGACTTCTTCCAGGTTGATAAAATGAAATGAAGACTTGAACGGGCAATGAAAGATATTGAATGATGATTAAATACTTAGCATACTTATGTTTGTTATTTAAGACTTTTAGCTTTGTATTTCACACACGTCACTGTCTTTCCTCTACCCACAAGAAAGTATTGAAGTACGGTTTCTCTCATGGCCTTGTCTGAAAGCTCAGTCTCCTCCAAGTCACCTTTACGTACTGTTTATGCAGTGCTGCTTGTTTACCACATAGGACGGTGTGAAATGGGAATTCTGAATGGATTTAAATGAATGTAGTGGTACCTTTATTCTTTTAAAGGTATACTCATCCTACATGTACAATAGATGTCTGCTTATCTCGATTAAAATAAAGACAGGGTGACTTCTGTTATCAAACAACTGTGCTTCAATATTTGTGTTTTTCTCGTATCCAAAAAATCCTTTTATTTTGTCCGTATGTTCAAATTGTGAGGATGATGTTACATAAAAAAGTGTGAATAGTAAGAGTGCGTGTAGCAAATGTTTATGTATATTTCTGTTGGGAGCTAAATGGAATAGAATGGGTTAATTTGAGAGTGGGGATCTTTGGCCATGAAGTTTAGATATTTAATAATGAATAAAATTGACATCATTGAACTATGACTATGTATTATGTTATAATGTGATGCTAAGAACAGAGGAATATGTATTCTGTTATTATGTAATATAATAAAACATTGATTTTTCTTCTCCGTTCCCTAACAGTTGAATTGAACATTTTTTCGAATATTTCTTAAAAACAAGTAGGTTTGTCACCCATTACCAATGTTTCCTTTTACATGGGTTATTTGAAGGATAGTTCACCCGAAAATGAAAATTCTGCTATCATTCAATTCAATTCAAGTTCATTTATATAGCGCTTTTCACAATGTGTATTGTTTCAAAGCAGCTTTACAGGGGCAAACAGGAAAAACAGAAAAGTTAAACACAGCACAGCGCATGGTATTTATACAACAAGTAAGATCATTCTAATAAATAATATCTAATTTCTAATTATATAAATAAATGAATGAATGCAGGCTCCCGGTGAGCAGGCCAACACTTCCCTGCTATCATTCATTTTTTTGTTCAAAACCGGTATATGATTCTCTCTTCTGGGGCACACAATAGAAGACATTTTGAGAAAAATCTTTATATATAAATATATATATATATATATTTATATATAATCTTTAGTCTAAAAAAGTCTAATATATATATATATATTTGTATATGATAATTAGTCTTAAAAAACGTCTAATATATATACATATATATATATATATTTATGATATATATATGTAATTTTTAGTCTAAAAAAAGTCTAATATATATATATATATACATACATAATCTTTAGTCTAAAAAAAGTCTAATATATATATATATATATATATATATATACATACATACATAATCTTTAGTCTTAAAAAAGTCTAATATATATATATATACATACATACATAATCTTTTGTCTAAAAAAAGTCTAATATATATATATATATATATATATATAATCTTTAGTCTAAAAAAGTCTAATGTGTATATATAATCTTTAGTCTAAAAAAAGTCTAATATATACATATATAATCTTTAGTCTAAAAAAGTCTAATATATATATATATATATTTGTATATGATAATTAGTCTTAAAAAACGTCTAATATATATACATATATATATATATATTTATGATATATATATGTAATTTTTAGTCTAAAAAAAGTCTAATATATATATATACATACATACATAATCTTTAGTCTAAAAAAAGTCTAATATATATATATATATATATATATATACATACATACATAATCTTTAGTCTTAAAAAAGTCTAATATATATATATATACATACATACATAATCTTTTGTCTAAAAAAAGTCTAATATATATATATATATATATATATATAATCTTTAGTCTAAAAAAGTCTAATGTGTATATATAATCTTTAGTCTAAAAAAAGTCTAATATATACATATATAATCTTTAGTCTAAAAAAGTCTAATATATATATATATATATTTGTATATGATAATTAGTCTTAAAAAACGTCTAATATATATACATATATATATATATTTATGATATATATATGTAATTTTTAGTCTAAAAAAAGTCTAATATATATATATATATACATATATAATCTTTAGTCTAAAAAAAGTATAATATATATATATATATATATATATATATATATATACATACATAATCTTTAGTCTAAAAAATCTTATATATATATATATATATATATGTAATCTTTAGTCTAATATATATATATATATATATATATATATATATATATACATACATACATAATCTTTAGTCTAAAAAAAGTCTAATATATATATATATATATATATATATATATATATATATATATATATATATATATATATATATATATAATCTTTAGTCTAAAAAAGTCTAATATATATATACATAATCTTTAGTCTAAAAAAAGTCTAATATATATCTATATAATCTTTAGTCTAAAAAAGTCTATAAAGGTTTGAAATGACACGAGGGTGAGTAAACAATGAAGTTAATGTCATTCTTAGATCAAGTATCCCGTTAAATTACTGTGCACGCGCTAGATGGATTAGGAAAATATTAGTCTCCTTTGTGTCCGTCTATCTGTCATTTTAAACTGCGCGCTGCATGTGATTTACATGTATTACTTTATTTGTTCCTGGTTTAAAAAGAGAGGGTGAAACGACCAATATCACAGCTTCTTGGCACCATCGTACAACTCGGCCGGGCGGAGTCTGATGACGAAACGCACGCGGATTCGCTCATACGTTCTCACTAGTGAAGTTCATGCGACGGATTAGCAGGATGGCAGAAGCGCGTGCCCACTTCAGTGCGCGCGGTTGAGGGTGACCTATCATCGGGAACCATGTCGCCTCCATCAAAGTCCGCATCCCTGTGTCCCGCATACCCCCAGTGAGTTCCCGAACCACGAGCATGCCATCATCTCGCTCCTGGAAGCCCCACACATGCGTGCACAATGTACTTCAACAGACGCTCCAAGAAGATCCACAGCGAGGGAGGTAAGCGTGACATAATCTGGCCAGACCTGCGATATATACATCATGTTGGTTTCAGTGCACTTTGCGCGAATGTCTTGTATTTCTCTTCGTTGTCATGAGATGTGCATTTATAAATGTACTATAACAAATTTGCGCCTACTTCTAGCTTGCGGTAAACAAGCGGCCCAGTATTTACATTAATAACCCGGCCCTCCATCAGTACAGCAGCTGTGTGTTTATATGCATCAGTGAACGATGACAGATCGGAACGCCCAGCATCAGTCATGCTCCACCTGTGCGCTCATGTGATGCTGGCGCGAGCTGTGTTCCAGGTGACCTGTCAATTTCGCCGTGTAAACAGATGGGTTACCAGGGTGATGTTTTGCTGTCTACCAATTGGGCGGGTGTGAGAGGAAGTGTTCTCTCGAGATAAACCATGAAACGATTAAAATGAATCTTATCAATATCTGCAGGGCCCTTAGGGTGAGAAAGTTGCTCATTTTAGTCTGCGTAACACGTGACTCCTTAAAGCGCTCTAACTTTGTAAGCTCACAGAAGGCCGCCTCACCTGTTGACATCATGTGTATCTGTTTAAAATATAACGTTGTAAAATTGTGGTATTACATATTATACACATTTAATATACACGTATATAAATAAATAAGGACTTTATTTGATAACGTTCACTATTGCACTGTATTTAATTCCGAATATAAAATATGTAGGAATATGGTTTTAGTGTATTGTTTTTTTTTGTTAAAGTGAATAAGATTTTTAATGTCAAATTGTGTATAATCAAGCCACTGAAAAGATTACATATTGCTTCCCTGCAGTCCCTTTCAAAGCTTCAGTGTAAATGGAAACGTGCCATTGAGACAATTATCATTATCGGGAGCCTAAGTTGGACCTTTAATACATCACTTCCCAGACTTCAGTATAGTGCGCAGCAAATTTGAAAGCACTTAATGTGCCGAACAGCAGTCATGTATCTTGATATTTGAACCGTGGTGGCAGGTTCGAGAGACAGCATGTGGCAGCAGATCTGGTTCAGCATGTGTTCATTCGACAGGGGATTGTGGGTAATGTCACAGGCAGAAGTTTTTTGACTGACTGTCTGACAGACAAGCATTGTGGATTACACTGAACCTTTGTTCAAAATGTTTAGTTTGGCCTGCTCTGATCTGGCATGTTCCAGAATGTTGGCCATGTTGTTGGGAAGCTGACTTGTAATTCTGTGAAATACACAGTTCTGGCGTTTTGGATGCCATTCATTTAATTTGTTAATGCAAATAAAGAGCATTTTGGTTTTCCTGGCAACGTCAATCTGTCTACTTTATCACTGTACCTTAAATTTGAGAACTTTGGAGTAACCAGTGTATTTGGACAGGGTTATTTGGTCAGTAATCCATTTAGTTCAACTCACCTCAGCAGATGACTGACAGATTTTTGCCTTTTGCGTCGCTCTCCATATGGTCAGTTCATGTATGACAGAGCTGAAAAGTAGAACAGAATCAAATTAAGCTTTAAGTGATAAACACATTCATAAATACAATTGTAATAGTGTGAGTTAGGAGTTTCATGATTTGTACAATGATGGAAAAAACAAGAACCCTCTGATGTCAAAGGTGGATTACATAACCACACATACTGTGTGCATATCTGTACAGTTTGCAATGTTTTTGCACAGTCACTTTTAAAGACCACATGGTGGCAGCATCTGGAAACTCTTTAAACATGGGTCATGCTTTTATGAAATTGATTGCTTACTTAAAATTAAAAAAATCAAAAACGCATACTAGTAAATCACATTAAAAGTGTTGGCCGACACATAAACTACATTACAAATTAATTTATACAGTTTCAATATATCCTGTGGAGTTAACATGTTTATTAATAATAAACATATTTAGATTATACATATTCTAAGTTTGGCATATAATTATTCTCTGGTGTGCATATAACACATTGTGTACAAGTACATTGTGATAAATGTGCACACTTTAACATTGACGTTTGAACATTTAACATTAATAACCAAATAAATTCAGGAAATTAAAGGAATAGGAAATGAACATTTTGTCATTATTTACACATCCTCTTCTCATTTCAAACCCATATGACTTTCATTTTTCTGTAGAACACAAACAAATACAATTTTGAAAAATGTTGGTAACAGAAAACTGACCAACGGTTTTTGGCTACCAACATTTAAAAAAATATATCATAACAGTGGAAAACCTTTTATGCATTTATAACATTGCATTTGCCAAAAGCTTTCATCCAAAGACTAACGATGCAAGCTAGACATTATCTGTATGTGTGTTCTCTGGAACAGTAAGATAAAAACCGAGCACTACAGTAGAGTTTATCTTTTGTGTTTATGAGATTAAGTTGAGCGAACGCAGCTCACTTCTTACGAAATGCCATTGCTTCACAACACAAGCTGATGTTTTTACTATAATGGACGTGAAAGTTGATCTTGTCCTCTACAGTATTTTTAAATGCCTGGGAATTTAACACATTATTGAAGTCGAACTGTGACAAATCCACGCCAACCTATAAATCCAAATTGCTTCCTTCTTGCCATAGTGTTTTATGAAGCTGTGAAAAAACTTTTTATATGAAGAAAGAGTTGTGTTTATAACAAGCACCCTTACAACACATTTTAAGAGTGTATTCTGCCCTACAAAGGCAAAGTGCAGTAACTACACAAACACTGAAACTGAGAAAAATGCCTTCAAAGTTTTCACACCACCCAGTCATTGCTGTCAGTAAGTGCAATTTTGACACTCTCGTTTCTCTGAAACAGGACAAAATTGAACCAGGAGACTGGTCAAAAGACAGAACTGATGTTACAAAGCCTACTTCAAACCTTATCTTAATTTTGACCAAATGTGTAGTTACTGCACTTTGTCTTTGTAGGGCAGTTTTGATCTTTAACTGACTGATGATGTTTTATGTGTTGTTTTTTCTTATGGCAACTCTTGTTGGGCTCCTCCAGAACAGTTAGTGTTGACCCCTCTTAGCCAGGACTCTCCCGTCCGGCAGGACCAGCCCACAGGCTCCAACATGCATTCTCTTCTGGCAGACAGGTTTGAGAAAAGTGAGTGCCCTCCCAAAGCAGGATGCTGCCCCCGGAGCCGTAGCAGTGCATGATAAACACCCTTCCATCAGCCTGCACTGCATGGGTGAACTAATAAAGCTAACTTGCACCTGCAGCATAAAAGTCTTAAACCAGCCTGAGATGGGTTGCCAGTTATCTGGTTTCACCTGGTCCTTGCCGACTTAAGCAACAATTCACATTACGCGTGAGCCGCGCGGCTTTCTCTAGTGCACATGCTAAAGATGCGAAATGTGAATCGCCCCTTAGATGATCTTTCAATTTAACATCCTAGGCTGGGTTAAACATTTTTTTTGTCAAGCGGGTCTCTACACACACGCGCACATACACACACACACTAAAACATAATTCAGTTCTCTCAATAATCTCACTCTTGCATAGATGTTCATCAAGGGATGCAACAGAATTCATGCATGCATTAAAAAAACTAACCGTCATTCTGGTGTGTGTATGTTATTTATTAAGCGAGGGGTTAGACCGCGATGTATGCATGGCTTTCGCATGGTGTTGTGGGGCGCTGACGTGCCTGGTGGAGCAGTGAACAATCTCACCTACACTCTGGGATAAACCCTGGTCAGGATTAGATGCAGGTGAAGTTGCAGAGCTCATAGAAAGAGGATTAGCCACCCAGGACATGGCATCTGCCAGAGGCTTTCATTTCTCATTCACCTTTTCATCGTCATAGCAACCCAGGCTGCAAGCGCACTGCTCTCTCCCAACCTTGGGGCCAACTGGGATCTGCGGGTCACCTTGGCAACAGGACCAACATGTCACCCAGAGGGCACACATGGTCTAGGCGGGGCTCTGTAGGTAATGAGTTTCCGAACTTCTGCTTGAGTGGCCATTTGTGAGCAAGTGAGAATTAGAGATAAACAAATATAAATATTGATTATTCTGATATTATTGTAGGATAGATATTGTCATATTGTGTTTTTATATATTTGGCATTCAAGTTAACGTATTACGTGAGCTTCAAAGTATAACTTCTACCCATATTTGTGCAGAAATTGAGTACAGAAGCAGTCTGAGAATCAGGAGAAAAGAGCATTATGTGCATTTATTTCACTCTTGTAAGTAACTAAAAAAGTTAAATGTGACCATTATTTTAGGTGTTTTATTGTTATTCTTTGATATTTATTTTTAAATCACGTTGCCTAATTATTTTTAATAAATAAGTTAAGACATCTGATCATTTTGAATTTTGAGATAATGGGTTATGTGGCTAATATTATATAGGGCCTATAATATCTACTGCATCTCATAGAGTATTTAATATTGGTTTCAATATCAACAATATTAGTATCAAAATATCTTCCATGATAAAAACGGTTAACACTGCTGTACACTTTTTATGAATATTAGGAGCTTGTGTTGCGTTCATCATATATCTGCTGTACCGCATGTGTCGTTGTCCTGAAATGTCATCCTACCCTTCAGATTATCCTTATGCGCACATCAATTTTAGGTCACGTTCTTACACTATAAAACCATCCTACCTATTTATTTTATACTCCTACGGGAATCTGGAAGTGTATTTTCATTGTTAAATATTTCTACACACAGTATTTATTTAATACTGATAGTACAATTTGATGGGGTGTTGCGCTGTAAATTAATCCTACATGTTTCTTTTATGCTGGTAGGATTATCTGCGTGGGTATTTACGCTGTACATTTATTTTATGTGTTTATTTTAAGCGGACAGGGTATTTTGCATTGTAAAAACATCCTACCAGTTTATTTTGTCGATGTGGATTAGATTATGTAATGTTTTGCCCTGCGGTAGGAAAATCTGACAGGGTGGGACGATTCGACAGAACACCGGCTCGCTGTCCTTATGACCCCGTTTCAATCCCGGTGTGTAGCGGCAGCAAAAATTCTACAAACAATAGAATTCGACACCCGTTTGAACAGCGAGACCGAAGACTAATCAAAGCATAATGCGACGGAGAGATGGGCAGTGATATTGCATGCAATTGGAGATGGCCGCTGAATGAATGCATGCTGGTAAAATGAGCATGGTTACAAAGGCGTATAGATGAATAATGCAAACCAGGTCTATTCATAATTTAAAAGCAAGCTGCTTTTTAGTGTTGAAAGCTGGCGGATGGCCAAATGACCACACTCACCTCTCAGTGTGCTTAGGGTCAAAGTTAAACTCAGTTGTAGTTTTAGACATTGCTAATAACAAGCACTTACTGTATGTTAATTCAATTCAATTTTGTTTATAAAGCGCTTTTCACAATGTGGATTGTTCCAAAGCAGCTTTACAGTAGAAAAATACAGAAAATGCAAAGCACAGTTCATTCTAGTAAACAATATCAAATAAATGCAGTCTCCCCGTGAGCAAGCCAGCCAACAAGGAACCCAAACTCCAATGATAAATAAATGGAGAAAAAAAACCTCGGGATAAACCAGTCTCAGCCGGGAGGGCCAGATCTCCTCTGACGTGTCACAGCTGCGCTCAGTTATGCATGTTATTGTATGTATGTTATTGACTTGTTAAACGATGATATGTAATGTAAACATAAGCATCAGTTTTAGATGGCTGAGTATACTTAGGTCAAGCATAGAGTCACAGCTGGATGCTTTAAAGAGGTCATTTCACACAATTTAGTACAACGGCAAAAGCTTTTTGTGCATACAATAGCTAGAATACAGAATATAGTTTTCATGATCAAAAATGTAAATTCTGTCATTATTTACTCACCCTCTTGTCATTTCAACCCTGTATGACTTCTGCAGAACACAAAATAAGATCTTTTGAAGAATGCTGTTAACTGGCACCAATTGACCTGGGTTTTGCGTGCCAGCACAGTTCAGTTACCAACTTTCTTTAAAATATCTCAGGTTTAAAATACAGGTTTAAAATGACAGGAGGGTGAGTAAATGGTGACGGAATTTCTTTTTTTGGGTGAACCATCACTTTAAACTGACTATTTTTAGCTGCTGTGCACTTTATCAGTCAAATCAGCTCATAGTTTGTGTTTGCGTTTATGTCTCCAACATACTGTAGTTTTAAACTTCCCCTATCCTTCAATAACTTCTTTGGCTGCATTAGATTACCGACTGTTGTCAGATGGAGATCATCAGGAATCTTGTTAAAACGTATTTTTCAATTCATTTGGATTCTGGAATGACTTTACAGCACTGCACATAGCAAGCAAAAGTGTTCCAAATTGATCTGTTATTCTCATTTTTGATGCTTCTTTTTACCTCTTTCTGATTGGGCGGCCCATGATTCTTTAATAACGTTTTTTATGAATGTATAAATGTAAATGCATTCATGGTAATATGATCACAGCATTAGATATTATTATGCAGATAAGGGTTTGCCTTGTTTGTGGTATGCTTTAATTTTCGGATATCACAACGTTTTTAAGCTAAAACTGCATTATTAGTAGTGACAGTGTTGGCTGTATTTGAAGGAGACACTCCATCATTTATAATGTGCTGCCAGCCATATAATCTTAACAAACTATTTAGATTTCTTCTTTTGTTATTTATTTGAGGGCCAAAAACATCAGAAGAACAATACAGCTGTACAGAATTATCAGTATCATCTCTGATAACACAGTTTTGAATGATGTTCTTATTCATTATCATGGAGTCTGTGTGCCCATTCTGAAAGTGTTAAGTTTGTTATGTGTACAGTGTACGTTTATTCTTTCAACTCGCTACTCAGAGATTCACTCTAATGATCGATAAACGACCCATGAGAGCGGCCTGAATTTTATTCAGCAACAGATGAAAGCTTTATTTGTCCACAAAGAGCCAAGCAGATGAACTTTTAGTACCTGCTTAACACCACAGAACTGTGGAATCAGCAGCATGTCGGTCCAGAAAATTATTGTACAGATTGTGTAAGAGGAAGAGAGTTGATTTTACAGAGATAAGAGATGCGTTGGGTCATATCTGATTCATTGGTCCTGGGGCCGCATTCACAAAACATTCTTAAGAAGAAAATCCTTCTTAACTGCCATGTTTCTTCTTAAATTCTAATAAATGAAAAAAGTGGGGAATGTTACGTATTCCCGAAAAAAAACTTCTGAAGAGAGTTCTTAGAAATGTTCTCAAGATTAATTTTAGGAAAAAATTGAGAAGAATCAAATTCTCTAAACAAAAGCGGTCGTAAATATCATCTTAAAATTACGGTGGTCTTAAATCTTAAAAGGTAAGATGTTTAATACATATATTTGGTTGCTCACATGTGACGTGTATTGTTTTGAGCCAGAATCATAATTTTGACGTTTGCTTGCCATTAAGGAATATTAGTAATGATAAGGTCTAGCTCCCTCACTTTAGCTTTCATTATTATAGTGCTTTTTACAATATTCTGGGGCAAAGTGATGACTCGAAACGGATAGGGTCACAAGTATTATGCCGTAGTAAAACACAAAAAGTATTATAATAAGTATAATTTTCAAAGCTTGCCAACATATTAGCAATCATCCGATCATAAATGACGTTTAATGCGAATATACAGCATATATACTACATAAGTAATCAATGTGCTTATTTTTACACGCATAAAGTTTATTAGATAAACATCTAGTTACCACTTGAGCAAGCGATTGTAATCATATTATTTTATTCTTACGACAAAAATGAAGACGTTCTTAGGAAAATATTTGAGAACGTTTTAAGAAATGTTTGACAGATCGCTATTACGAACTTCCTCTAATCGATCTTACGAACAATCTTAGATTTTGTCTTTAGAACAGTTTTGTGAATCTGGCCCCTGGTCCACAGTAGGTGCTGCAGGGGAAATCTCATTACTCTTCACTCTTGGAGGACCTCTACGGTGGACTTTGCTTTGTATGTTTATTTTATGAGGCGGGTCTGGTTATAGGTAACTAAACGGAGCCACCAGCATGCTGTAATGGTACAAAGAGAGTAAACGTGCATGCTTTTACAGTTTGACACCATAGAAATGCAATATTTATAGTCTGCACCTGTTTACAAGCAATCGCATCCTGCCAAACACATTCTCAGAAATTAATGTGATACAACCCCTCCGCATGATTTTGTGAGTATTTATACAGACAATCTCTATTGTTTATAGTTTTGCGTGGTTGACCAGTAGTTGAAGGCGTATGATGTTTTGAGCGGTTGCTAACCCTTGTTCTACAAAGTCTCATTGTTTATTAAAAAATCTGCCAACATACCCTTACCTAAGCATATCTCATGAGCATTTAGACATGAGCTAGCATGGAGGTATTTAAGACACACCTTTTTGTAGTACTGCCTTCTTACCTGTCCTGTCAGCAGACGTTAAGACATGTTTTGTATTAACACATAGGCATGCATAATTTTACGGAAACTATTTTGTGAAAAATGTAAGATCAACCGTTTGACGCCCCAGGACATCAACTGCTTGAAATTTTTTCATTCAAGAATCTATGGGGAGCAAATGAAGAGGAAGCAACTCAACGAGCCCGTTTATATATGATCCCTCGGATCCGACAATTGTGGCTCCAGACACCCGTGGCCCTCCAGCAGTGTCTGCGCCTTTAAATGTAAGGCTTTTGTGTTCTCTAGTCTGAAGGAGACGATGTAGTTTAGACTTAGCGCGACTGAGAAGAGACTCGTTTTCTTCTGTTAGCCAACTGAAAAGACACAACGGAGTGGAGCCGTATAAAAACGTCTAGCCGAAGGCGACCCAGATGACACGGTGGGACAGGGTTTGGGGCTTTTGTCTGGAATTGGAGAAGTGACGCGTGTAGTCCATCTATCCACGCCCGCTTTCGATCATGCACCAGCTGGGTAAACTCTCCTGTCACATCCAGACAGAGCTGTTATTTACCGAGCCTACATTATTTATTACGTGCGGAAAATATCCATTTGGCGATCGCATCTGTGCGATACGTGGTTGCGTTTCAAAACTCAACGCGCTTCTAATGCATTCGATGCGAGGTACCCAAAATACTATCTACGTAGGATGCGCGTTACTTTAGGAACGCAGCCGTTTTCTCCTTTGCATTTTTTCCAGCATATCGGGAACGTGCACGTGTTGTCCACCGAATAAAGAGGCTTTTATAAAGATAAACAAACGCACAAGGTTTCTACAAAGGTGACAAGCTCGCGCTGTTTGCTGCGCCATTGTGCGCCCATCAGCACATTGTATAAAGAGGCTCCCGTGGGCGCAGCGCGCGTGCTGTATTGGTGACGGAGCTTTCGGATGAGGATGATGAGGATGATGATGGGCAAATTGAAAGGGGGGGGCGGTGCACGCGCAACGTCATAGCCTTGCATCAGAAAGCAGTAGTAGTGTTAGTGGCCAGCGCACTGAACTGTAAACCACATTTCTATGTGTCTTCTACCTCCTGTCTTCCACGCACACTCACGCTAGCCTCGCCTCTCTCCCATCACTCGAACGGTGCAGGACCCGCGTGCACGGCCGCCGGCTACCGCAAGGCAGAGGATGAGATGAGCGGAACCACATCACAGGCGGACCCGATAGACTCCACAGCGCGGATTGTGCTCCTCAACCGACCCCAGACCACCAAATATTGTGATAACCATGTCAGGTATGTTCATTTGGTGATGCTTTAAGGGACGATGTCTTTTATTTTACTACATGTTACAGGGTGTCAAATTTGACTATTATTATTATTATTATCATCATTAAAGAAGGGTTTATTCTTTGTTTAAAGAGTAAAAAAATAACAAATATTATGCCTTTCTATTTTAATTAAATGTATAATTACATATTGGAGATTTAATTGTCATTATACATTAAACATTTATCAGTGTTTTCTGTCTGAATGTGTTGAATCCGTAAACTTATTCCACACCAGTTATTTGTCTTATGCATGTTAGTAGTACATATCAAAAAGAAGAAAACAGTTTAGCTTTCAGTTTTCAATTATTAATGTATTTAACTTTACTTAACCAAACAAATTGAAACCACTTAGTTACAAGGAGCTAGCTTGCACGGGTTTTAAAGTTTTGTTTGTAAACATTTGTTACAAAAAATATTAACATTTAGCTGTTGTTTGTCTTAATAACAGGATCATTTTATCGCTTTGTCTTGTGTGTCAGTAAGAACATTAACATTAGTATTTTATAATTCATCTATTTTGCAGTTACAATGTAACACTTTTACACTGAATGTAAAACTCTAAAATGAAGCCGTAGAGGGACATTCCATGTGAACATTTTAAAGCTGGTTTTGGGTGAGACATCATTTTAGCTTCCATTAAGTGAAATACTCCAATTATGCTTTTCTGAAAGTACCTCAGGGCTGTGTTTGGGGCTGTGGTTCTCGCATTAAAAGTGCCTCTAAAGATTTCTATAATTTCACATGTTGTAATAGGTGTTAAATCAGATTCTGTGTATTTGAGGTTGTGTTTGTGCTAGAGGTATTCTCGGGTCAAAGATCTTTACCCGACACGAAATGACTTGAATCTCTTTTTACCCGAAACGAAAGACCCGACCCGAGACAGACCCAATAAAGTTAGACACGAGTCCGACCCGACCCAGCGTCATTTTATTTCGAACCAGACTGGACCCGAATGTAAACGTCTTCTACGTATGTGTGACCATCGGAGGTACGCTACAGAAACAAACCCCAGTGGCCTGGAATCCAGTTCAGCTCGCTGCTCCGTTTATTGTCATTTTATTTACGCATTAGCCAATATTTTGTGTTGTCGTGATTTCAGAATTCGTCTTTCAGTGGGAAGCAGTGGATATGAAAAACTAAATAGGTCAATAAAAATGAAATTGATAGACAAATAGTCGTTGCTACTCTTGTTGCAATTGGTAACTCTTGCAAATGATGCAACAGAAAACTCAGGATAAAGACGCAAAACATTATAAAGACGAAGCTGGATCCAGTTTTCTTGATTGACAGGCTCAACGTACCATCCAGACTCGCTGTGTCACAAGAGGGGGTTGGCAACTGAACACACACGAGCGACGCACTGTTGTGCGGGACAGTTCGGCTATTCAGCAAAAACTTTTTTATATTAAATTACTCGAGACCCCGAAGACACTAATATTATATACGAAGCCCCCGTGAGCTGTTAGATCCAAACCAGCACTGGTCTCTGGTCAGACCTCGGGTTTTCCAATCTAAGTGGACCCGTGAAGATCTCTAGTTTGTGCTTGGAGTCTTATGCAGTGAAATTCTGATGATGATGAAAATAATTATTTGACAAAATGGGGTTCATGTACCATAACCCGATTGATTTTCCTAGTCACTTTCATATTAGTAAAGGTGGTGTACATACAAAAAACAGTCAAATCAACGTTCATGAAAAACTGATTTCTCAGTTCCGACGAGCTCACCCACACGAAGTCAACCTTCATCGATCTGGCATTATCATCAGAAGATTCGATTCTACTCTAAAAGGCTCTATTTCGGTTCCCGTAACGACATTAGGGCGGACCTAGAAAACCGATCCTGTTGTTCATTGGTTCCTTCCAGGAATCAGCCGATCACGTGAAGGCCTGACCTTCCACACATGAACCTTTCTGGCATAACGCCTTCGTCCATCGAGTATCATAAGATTTGTTCAGATCGCATTCTTATTCCTTTATCTTCATGTTTTATTTACAAACCGGCTTCTGCTTCCAGCGGCATTGGTGTCAACTGGTGAGCTGTCAATCAATGAGTAACCAGAGCAACAAATCCAGAAGTACACAATAATAGTGCAGGTCAGTGACAGGGATCATTTTGACAGGCGTGACGGCTGTATCATCCATATCTGTCTCATACGGGGGGGGCTCATATGGGACCGGGGACCCCCTGAGCGACAGCGGGGGTCAATTTGTGGCCAATTTTAACATAGAAATTCACGAAATAATTCAATGCAGTAGAAAACCCCGTCTTTGAGGTAATCCCAAGTACTATTCAGCATAACTGTGGTGGTGTGGATTACCGTGAGTGTGTGATTAGGCCTCTGAATGTTAATGAAGGGGATCGGATGAATTGTTTCAGGCGCTCTTGATGTCAACGATAACCTGCCACACTTCCAGGTCAGTCTGTGGGTGTGTTAGGCTGTAAACTCATCCCAATGAGCCCAGAAGAGACTCATGTTTACAGAAACACAGAAACACAGACTTGTGATCACACAAGTACACATGTTGTTGTATAGACACATCAAAACAATCAACTTGTACAATATGGACCTGCCCTGTGGGTACACAAACACCCACAGAAACAAATACTTGCTGAGTAATGTTTAGATTTATACAGACACCTCTGGGACGACGGCAGATTTGTGATCCTGAGGATATTTTTAGCGATTCCTAACAGCTCTTTTAATGACCATAAACATTTACCGCCGATATCAGCTATTCAGGAGTTACTTAGGGGTTCGATCGATATAGGTAATTGACGGACACGACGAGAAATGGCCTTTCTAATAGCTCAGACACTTATTTTGGGAGGGTTTATCTAAATATAATGTGGTGGGCAGTAATGCGTCAGGCGTTTGCCAACTCAGGTGGTTGTTTGCCGTTACCAAAACACCTGCGAGTGCGATTTTTTTTTTTTTTTTTGAGACACCTGAGTGGAGCTAATCCAAATGAGTGCTCTTAAAGTATATGTAGACATTATGAAACAGGTTACAAGGGGAGAGAATAATACATTTAAAGAGAGATGATTTGATTTTCTCTCTTCAGCACGGCTAAATACGGGATCCTCACATTCCTGCCGCGCTTCCTGTACGAACAGATCAGACGGGCAGCTAATGCTTTCTTCCTCTTCATCGCTCTCATGCAGGTATGGTAATTGTATAATTTTGGAAGTGGTCCAGTATGGCTCTCTCATCCACAATTTGCTCGCAGTGTTTTGGCCTCTACATGACCAAACCGGTCAGGCCAGTATTACATCTAACAGAATGCAGATTAATAGGGGAATCTTCTTAGAACTGTAAAGAAATGCCTGGGTTATATTTCACTTAGCTTGTCAAAATAAAAAAAAACGCAAGATTGTATTCTGATTAAATGTCCTAAAAGGAAAAAGGCAAAATAGACATACTTATTTCTTGCTTTTGGTTTATGAACATATGAACTAAACATTTCCTCGTTACAGTCTCAAATTGCTGAAGGGTTTTTCAGCCTTTAGATTATTTTTAATTTTAAATCCGAGATGAGAACATCCGTCTGCTGGTTAAATACAAGGCACATCATTTTACCTCCAAGGTACTTAGTTTATATTAGTGATCCGTGCACATTTTTAAATCTAGCAAATCCCTGACGTCTCGCCGACGGGTCGCTACACGACACTGGTACCTCTCATCTTCATTCTGACTGTAGCTGGGATCAAAGAGATCATTGAGGATTATGTGAGTATTCTGCTCAAAAGAACACTGGATTGACTTGAAAATGTATAGTCTTCAGTAACATGTTTTAACTACGAGCGCATGTCTTTATAATATGAATATGTTTGAAAGCCGAACGCTGATGAGGTGTCTGCTATTGTGTTGTTGCAGAAAAGACACAAAGCAGACAACACGGTGAACAAGAAAAAGACAACAGGTTGAGTATTGTAAAATATATCAACATTCTAAATCTCAAACTCTCTATCATTTCATATGTAGTTTTATATTGTGATATATATTTACACGTTGAATTCATTTTATAGGTAAACTTTTCTTACAGCTATAATTGACATTTAAGAGTTAAAATGGATTGCTTATCAGTTTTAAATGGTGTTTTGTATTTATAATAAATGATCTGTAGCAGGTGGCAAATATATCCCCTTGATCAAAAGTATTCAGACATTAGTGTCATGTTATCATTTTACAGTTCTGCGTAACGGAGCATGGCAGACCATCATATGGAAGCAGGTAACATTTTTTTCACTTCTTTTATACATCTTTCTCTTATTCAACCTCATATTATTTGTTTCCCCAGTTTTGTTTGTCAAAGATACTTTCAGCTTTGTCCTGGTGCAAAGTTTTTATTTACCATCTGCTTATTTAAATTCACCTCTCTGTGGCCTTTCCTACTATTTCTATCTCTCTTTTTGATTTTTTGTACATCCTCCTGTGTGTTGCCCACCCTTTCTTTTCTTCATGCACTGTGGTCTCTTTTTCTCCCCTCCCCATGCTGTTGCAATGCTGCACCTGCCCACTAGGTGGCAGTGGGAGACATAGTCAAGGTGACCAATGGCCAGCATCTCCCGGCTGACATGGTCATAGTGTCCTCCAGGTCAGCACCGCTGTGTTTATTTGTGTGTATCTGTGGGTTTGTTGTGATGTGTTTGGGTCGTAGTTTGATTATACCTGTGTAAGATTTGAGAAATTGGTTGCATGCGGTTTTGGGTGCCATAGAGAATAGTTGTGTGTCAGGGAATCTGTGGCTTTGTTCAGACAGCTTGTGGATATAACATGTTGGGGTATCTTCCTAAATCTGTTTGGTTGTTTGTAGCCGGAAAAATGCAAAATGCAGGAAGTCAGTTTACTGTATGCTGGTTTAAGCCTGGTCGAAACCCATCTAAAACCGGCAAACAGACAAGCAAGCCAGCCTAGGCTGTTTTGAGCGGTTTTGTTTCCAGCAGGTTTGAAATCAAATTAAAATCGGATTTTTCAAAATGTGTTTTAGTCTAAACGGTCGGAATTGAATTTCAAGCAATTTTCTTGTCATTCACGGCACAACATGTTCATGACAGACAAAAAGTGTTTCTCATTTCCACTTTCCTCTTCCCTGTAACTGTAGTATTCACACTGAATGTGTTTACATGCTCAAAATAAACTGATATCTATAAAAATCAATGTTTTCACATGTTTACATGCATATCAATAAACCTGCTATGCCAAAAACCGTGTTTACATGGAAACTTGAGACTTGCCAGGTCGTTCACATACAGTAACATCACCATCAATAGTCTGTCCAGTTATTAAAAATGCTGTGAAATCTGTCAGAAAATGTACTTTTATATCTCTTCTAGTTTTTCATTTTGCCGTTTCTACATCAACTGAATGATTCCAGAGCGGACTTTCATAGATTATTTTACTGTACAGCAAATGCATGTATGTGAAAAATGCAACACTTACAGTTTATGAATTTCCATTGGCCCTTTTCAAATTGACGTCTGCTTTGATTTTGAAAAGAAAACCATTCGGCATTACGCTGACGCCACATAGACAACCAAATATTGATTGTGCTGTCTGAACAAACAAATCAGATTTCTGAGTGCATTCCGAATGAAGCATAAATATATCAGTGTGTGTTGTGTGTTATTGTTTGGCGCTGTTGTGTGTTTAAACTGTACTGCTGTTTATCTCACAGTGAGCCTCAGGCCATGTGTTATACTGAAACATCGAACTTGGATGGAGAGACCAACCTGAAGATTCGACAGGTCAGCTACACATCACAAACGTCAAATCTTAGGAAATAAACCCCGGCAGGGAGTCAGGTTATAATTCAGTGTCTGCGTGTTACAGGGTCTTTCTCTGACAGCCTGTGTTCAGTCTTTGGAGGAAATGATAGCTTTGTCTGGTCGTCTGGAATGTGAAGGACCAAATAGACACCTGTATGACTTCACTGGAACACTGCGCCTTGATAACCACAAGTGTGTAAACTAATGATCGTCACTGCACACACACCTACACAATATACATGCTGATCATTCTCTGTTTTATATTACAGCCCAGTTCCACTTGGGCCAGACCAGGTGTTGTTACGAGGTGCCCAGCTCAGGAACACACAATGGGTTGTGGGAATTATAGTGTACACTGGACATGATTCCAAACTAATGCAAGTAAGTATGAGGTGATAAAGATGTGTAGATCTGGACAATAATTATCATTTTACAGAAAATGCTTTTTAAAATGTTTATACATTCAAGAGGATATCAAAGTCCACTCCACAACTATGACAACATCATTGAGATCATTTTGATTTTTTAATACCTGATGAACAATACATTTTGACAGCCAATAAAAATCCATTGGAAGTTAGAGTAAAGCCAGATTTTTACTTCTGCGTCGGACCTACGCCTTAGTCTACGGGTCGGTTTTCATTTATACTTCCACAATGACCACTAGGCGTCAGTGTCCACGCGCGAGTTGCTTGTGTAACCAAGACAAGAGCCGAAGAAGAAGCAGTTCATTAGCAGTGATAGCCGCAAGTAAACGGTCACTTTTGTTGCAGGTTTGAGATGTTTAATACAGAAGCACAGATAATTGACTTAGATAATTAATACGGAAAGCGTTTGAGTAAACATGACTCTATCACGGAGTTCTTTGACCAGAGGCGGGATTCAAACAGACCAATCACATTTACATTCAGTCATTTAGCAGACGCTTTTATCCAAAGCGACTTACAGGTGGGGTAAGCAATGGAAGCAATTGGGACAGCATAAGTACAACAAAAGCATAAGTGCAATCAAAAAGAAGATTGGTCTCATATAACCTAACACTTGCGGCCCGCGTTGAGTTGACGCATTGTTCCATGTGTGAATGCAAATCAAGGTTATTATAGTTTAGTTTACTAAACAATTTAAACATTTCTGTTGAAATAGACAATTTTGTCAAACTTGTTTTAATGACCTGTTGCTGTTATAACGGCTTAAAGGGAATATTTACGGAAAAAGAAATCTTGAGTAGAAGCATAAAGAAGATTGTTTGGTAAATCCTCAGCCCTCTCTGCTTCATATGATGGGAGTCTATGGGGTCCACCTGTCTAAGAGTTCTTAAAGCTCATCATTCCAAAAAGTGGCTCCTGGCGACATGTTGACGTTTCGTGAAGCGATTCGTTTGATATTCTCATAAAACTGAACGTCATTTTTAATAATAATAGCCTCTGCACACAATCACAATCTTATTCTTGTAGTATTTGGTGGTGGATGGCCTACCAGCGTCTTGAAGGTTTAGCACCACCTGCAGAAAGGGAGTATTGAGGCGGTACAGTAACGTCAACATGTCGCCAGGAGCCGCTTTTGGAATGATGTGCTTTAGGAACTCTTAGACAGGTGGACCTCATAGACTCCCATTATATGAACCAGAGAGGGCTCCAGATTTACCAAACAATCTTCTTTATGAATCTACTCGAGAAAAAATGTCACCTCCATCTCAGATGGCCTGAGGATGAGTAAATAAACTGCAAATTTGAGTTTTTGGCTGAACTATCCGTTTAAAGCACTTTTGTTTTGTCAAGCTTGTGTGCATTTATGTTTTGTTATTGTTCTGCAGAATTCCACTAAAGCACCCCTGAAACGCTCAAATGTTGAGCGGGTGACAAATATGCAGATTTTAGTGTTGTTCTGCATTCTTCTGGTCATGGCCCTGGTCAGCTCCATCGGGGCCGCCATATGGAACAAACAACATACGGTTAAGACCTGTTGGTACCTTTCCCGTGAAGGTGAAAAACACACGGACACAAACAACAACCTCTACTTTGCCATTTCACCCCTTGTAGATATGCATTTTTACTTATTATGTGTTGAAAAGCTTGCATAAATTAGCATTTTCTGTGTGTGTGTGTGTATAGGTGACACCTCCTTGAACTTCTGGTACAATCTGCTGACTTTCATCATCCTCTATAACAACCTGATTCCCATAAGTCTACTGGTCACACTGGAAGTGGTCAAATTCACTCAGGCTCTCTTTATTAACTGGGTAAGTCTGATGCTAAATGTGTGCTTGTAAGGTCATGTATAGTGAATAATGAGTGCTTTATATTATCCTTGTGTATTTGCAGGACGTTGAGATGTATTACTCTGAGACAGACACGCCCGCCATGGCACGAACGTCCAATCTGAATGAAGAGCTCGGCCAAGTGAGCGGAAGCTCCGCCCGTTTACTTTTGCAAATGGTTTATCCTTGATGCCAACTGACTTTCTTGTTTTTTCCTCAGGTAAAATATCTGTTTTCTGACAAGACGGGGACTCTCACCTGCAACATCATGCACTTTAAGAAGTGCACGGTAGCTGGGATCACATACGGGTAATTACAGCGTTCGATAAACTTGCATTATCTTAGCGCATCAAATCGTTATTGTTCTATTAGCGCCTATTGATCTGTAGCTTTGTGTTTGTATTTGTGTTTGGCCACTGATCTATAATTCCGTCTCCAGGCATTTCCCAGATCTGGAGTGTGATCGATCCACGGAGGACTTCAGGTCAGATTCAGCTGATTCTATCCACGTGCTGTAACGTGCCCAGAGCTGCACAGGTCTAAGTAGATAATCCATCTGTTATATCTCTTTCTCTCCTCTTCAGTCACCTTCCATCTACAAGTCACAACTCCACCGAGTTTGATGATCCTGCACTTATCCAGAACATCGAGAGGAACCATGTAAGTGTTATATTGTGTATTTCAGATGGCCCTATTTTCAATGCGCATGGTCTAAAGTGCACAGCGCAGGTGTTCCAATCTACTTTTGCAAGTTTAACGACGGGAAAAATATTCAGCACGCCCGGGCGCATGGTCTAAACGTGTTGTCCTGAATCTCTTATTGAGAAACGCGTGTTTTTTGGGCCAAACATGCAGTTATCTAATCAGAGTCTCATCTCCCATTCAAAAGAGGAGAAACTTCTCCAGAAAGGAAAATCTTTATGTCCACAATAATAATATTTTACATTTTAATCCATTTATTTGTAATATTTGATATTATTGTGTGCTGCGCGTCCCTCTGTGTGTAATAAGCAGAATGTACGAGCGCTGTGCACATGCCTATGGGCGCATATTCCTCATGCGCTCTTTAAAAACAAACAAAATATTGCGCCATGGACTTCAGACCAGGTGTGGACCAGATTTTCAGTTCTTCAAAATACCAACGGGCCAACAATGCGCCTGAAAACACCCCTTTTGTAGACCAGCATGCCCACATGGGCGCACAAATGCATTTGCTATTTAAACAACGCAGCGCAGGATGGGAAAATGAGAACTGCGCCGGGCTGAAACCAGCAAAAACACTTGCGATGAGCCGCAATGCACCAGGTGTACGATATGGGCCTCTGTGTGTAATGTGTTCATAGACTTTTCTTTCTTTGTAGCCCACCTCACCACAGATTTGTGAGTTTTTGACCACGTTGGCAGTTTGTCATACGGTTGTTCCTGAGAGAGATGGAGACCAAATTATCTACCAGGCTTCCTCACCAGGTATCATACGTTACAGCCATTTTTAGCATGTGGTTATGATTAACTAGCTATTTATTCATAGTATCGTGTTACTGTTTTGATTACTTAAACTGATTCCTGTAAACAGTATGACATTAGAATGATAACGTTGAGATATTTTTCAGATGAAGGAGCTCTGGTGAAAGGTGCCAAAGGTCTGGGCTTTGTTTTTACTAACAGAACACCCGATTCGGTGATCATAGATGCGGTAAGCGTGAGATTCACATCATTAACAATCGACCAAAGATGTCTTTCAACTGTAATTCTTTCATCTTCACATTTCGTCTGTTTATTTCTCAGAGAGGGAAAGAGCAGTCTTATGAACTGCTTAATGTACTAGAATTTTCTAGGTAGGTATCAGCTGTCCACTCACACAATATCACATAAATCACAAATGTCATATCTTTCATATAGCTCCAAAGACCTTCTACAGGTTAACGTGTGTTTGTCCTTTACAGCAATCGCAAAAGGATGTCAGTGATTGTGAGAACACCAACAGGCAAACTGCGTCTTTATTGCAAGGGAGCAGTGAGTATTTTATATCAGGGGTCTTCAAACTTTACGATGTGAGAGACCCCCAAGTATGATGAATCTTTAGTGAAGACCCCCTTCCTAAGTATACATGTATAAATCTGACCAGAAAATGTTTTATTTGTATTATTTATTACATCTTTGTAAAGACTACTTTACAAACCCCAGTGAGTGGGAAACACTCGCTAGAAAAATAATCAAAAACGATTTTAGAGAGTATGCATGTAGGAGGAAAGAAGACATAAGCACTTAGAAATAGATGTGAACACTTCTAAATAAAACAGCAAAAACAAACATGATTATCGTTAACACAGTATCGTGATGATACTACTACTTTGATAATATCATAAATGATCTAGCACTCTTTGAAAAAAATGCCTCAAGAGCCACAATGGTTACAAACTGTTTCTCTGCCTCCCATATCTTGAGTATTAGCTAAAATTAACTTAAAAAAATCTCTATATAAATCAATAGATATTGCAATAATATCCTTACTGTGAATTCTTTTGGCAACAATAATCATGTAGTAAAAGTCTGAAATTGTGCCAGCCCTACATGCCAGTGTTGATAGTTTGATAGATGTCATGTGTGCATTATAGGATAATGTAATCTTCGAGCGTCTGAATGAGGCGTCGCAGTTTAAGGACCTAACCATAGTCCACCTGGAGCAGTTTGCTACGGAAGGTAAAGTTCTTCAAAATTGTTGTCTTAGCTGTATTTGACCAATCCACATCCTGTTTGAACTTTTGTTTTGTTTCGTGCAGGGTTACGGACTCTCTGTTTTGCGTATGTTGACCTGACGGAGGCAGCGTACCAGGAATGGCTGAAGGAGTATAATAGAGTTAGCACGGTGATAAAGGACAGAGCTCAGAAACTGGAGGACTGCTATGAACTCATAGAAAAGGTACTTGATATACTTCAAGAGCGTCACTAGAGAATAGTATTTTATTTGTTTGAGGGTCGGATAGGGATTGTTTAAAAAGCACTTTAGACAGCAGGAGTCTAGACAATATAGTCCACATTTCAATATTCTGGCCATTGAGCACTTATTTTCTTTAACACACGGTTTAGATCTGAAAACAGACAGCTTGGAAGGATCTAAAGTAAAGCCAACCGTAAAACCGAAACTTGATTATTTGGACATTTTTCATTGGCTTCATGGATTTATTCCCAATGGCTCCAGCTGCAATGCTCTTACTGGACAAAAGGGGGCACTGTAGCATTACTGCACTTCCTGCAAACGATGGTTCGCTATTATATGTGTGTTTTTTAGGGCTCTGGCCCAGATAAGTAGGACGAGGAGGGGTTGGAACACCACAGCGGAGATAATTACCTTCACCAGTCTGCCAAGACCCTCATAAAACCAGAGTCAACAACACTGTTGTGTTACCTCCACACACACACACAGAAATAGTCCAAAACTCCCTAAATATTTCCCCGCGTGCACATGCTCACACCGGGGTTTGGGAAATAATCGGAGAGGGTGGGGAAGTGAAACGCGGTGCAAGATGTGACACAGAAGAAAGTATGTGTGAAAGATGGTTAATGTTTCAGGATGTCACTTTATCTGTGTGTAGTTACCGAATCGATCTGTATGCTTTTATGTTTTTAATGGACCGTGCTGAAGCAAAAGTCTCAGCTTCTGTTCCCTGTGTTTTGAATTTAGAAGTGTAAAATCCATTTTACTATACACACTGGATGAAAAGTGAGAGGTGCAGAACATATCCAAGGAAGGTGTGCTGTTGCTTGATTAGGAATGTAATCCAGCTACTTAAATATCAAAAGTTCAATAGTTTTCCTAATCATGGAAATTCTTTCATCAATTACAAACCCTCATATTATTCTAAACCTGCGTGACTTGTTTTGCTCGACACATTATTTGAAATTTTGAAGAATGTTGGTAACCAAAGAACACCGGCCCCTATTGACTTTCATTGTTTGGACACACAACCACACGCATATCTCGAAATATCATCTTTTGTGTTCTATAGAAAAAAGATTTCGAACTACATGAGGGTGAATAAACGATGACAGAATTTTATTTCCGCGTGAACTATCCCTTTCAGACTTTAAGGCCCCTATCATACAGCCGACGCAACGTGTTTTTGCTGGTTTCAGCCTGACGCAGTTCTCATTTTCCCGTCCTGCGCTGCATTGTTTAAAGATGTGTTTTCAGGCGCATTGTTGGCACGATGCTATTTTGAGGAACTGAAAATGGACTGCGCCATAGACCAACTCAAACCTCCTCTAAAGTCAACGGCGCAATATATTTTTGTTATTTATTGACCGTGTTAGTAGAAAATGCGCCTCTGGGCGGGTCCACCGTACGCTTTCACTTTATTTATTACCACAGCAGCACACAAACATTCCAAATATAAAAATAAATGGCGTACAATGTAAAAGGTGATTATTGTGGACATAAAGATGAAATTCTGACTTGTCCTGTAGATGTGTTTCCTCTCTGGAGAAGCGTCCAGTCCCGGTGTAAATAGGGAAACGGCCATGGCGCGAGCGCAACTGGCTCTTTAAGGGAATGAGAGATGACGCTCTGATTGGTTTACTGCGAGTTACGCCCAAAAAACACCCAATACTCATTAAGAGAATCGGGACGACCCGTTGAGACCATGCGCCTAGCGGGAGTGGAAAATCAAGATTGTGAAAGAAGGGCCCTCAGCCCTTAAATGTGCATATGCAAAAAAAATGATTGTTAAAAAAACACTAAAATCTTAAATATTGACCATCATATGTGATTTGAAATGTGTTTTGTTACATTTTTTCTTATTTTACACACAGAACCTGCTGTTGCTGGGGGCCACTGCTATAGAAGACCGTCTGCAAGCAGGAGTTCCAGAAACCATAGCCACACTCATGAGGGCCGACATCAAGATCTGGGTCCTGACCGGAGACAAGCAGGAGACTGCTATTAACATTGGTATGTGTGTGTGATGTGTGTTTGTGTGTGTGCATATAAACTTATGCAAACATGCATGAATATATTAAAACTGAGGCGTGTTATTTCTGCTCCACTAGTTGTGATTTCCCAGACCTACTACATTTACATTTCTGCATTAGTTGCGCTTAAACATAAGTGTTCCCTTAAACGACATACTTTTCACTGTAGCACTAGAAAACCCATCCACAGTACTTTAAAGACCTGGCCAGAAAGTACAGTAAGACAAACACAAAATCAAACAACCACTGATAGTAAACTCGGAAGGACATACGGATAGGCAGTCAGGCGGGCAGCTCGAAATAAAGTAGGTGGGAGTTGAGATAAAGCAGTGGCCAGCAGCGCAGACCCAGCAGACAGGGATTAGTGGGTAATGACAGATCTACAAAGAGGTTAAGTTGTTGTTGGGGCGTGTATGTGTGGCTTTGTGTAACACTTCTACTGTAACTCTCTTTATATGTTTCAGGTTACTCCTGTAGGCTGATCTCACATGGCATGTCGCTCGTCATTGTCAACGAAGATACCCTGGATGTGAGTATATATTGTGCAGATTGATGTGTGTGTGTGTGTTTCTAGGGGACGTTGGGTGGGGTCAGGTGAGAAAAGTGTGTCTTTGTTCATGTACAGGTGAAGGTAATTAAAGTGTCTGGTGTCATCATTGAGAACATGATGAAAGTGGTTATGGATCATATAGACACACACATACAGCAGAAGACACACGTTATGACTTCAAAGCAGAAGAGCAGCATGAAAAACACACACGTACAATAGGCTGTAACACTATATTGCAATATTTTTACTTTTTGACAACATTCGATACAGACCTGTAAAGTCCAGATGTTGTTTAACCACAATGGCAATATGAATATTTCTGATATGAACACTGAGTATATTAACCAGCGCATACACACATCTCTCGCGCTTTCACATAATTGCGGTAGATCATCTTTCTCTCTTTACTTCACACACACACAACGTTAACCTGGAAGGTTAATAACTTTCAGGGAGAGATAGTCATACTCGGAAGCTTGTAGGTCTCTCAAGAACAATCCACCAGACAGCAGAGCATCACACATACATACACAGAGACTGAGCAGAACGCCGGTAAAGAAATCTCCTGGGAAGAAACGAGACTTAAGGAAACGTCTGGAAAAAGAGGAATAATCTTGTTTATAATGAAACATGATAATGCTTTTAAAATGCAGTTTGGAAATTTTGGCTCACGTTGTTTTCAGTTCTTCTGTTTGCTAAATGAAATCAATATGTTTCTAGTGTTAGATAGAGGCTTTTAAAGAGACAGTACTTGATAAAGCAATAATACAGCTGTGTTATAAATATGCTTCAATATAATACTGCAGAGCAAAAATTTTAATGACACACATTATCAATAAAACATTGTATTATGAGGCACCATGGTTTTGCTAGACAGTCTGTGACATCAACACAAAAGCTTGTGATTGGCCTGTGAGTTTTTGGCTGAGCAAATTAAACCACATTTTTATTATTTTATCTTTGTGCTTTAAAATCAAACATTAAATACAAATTCTTTTTGTTTGTATAACATTTATGTGTGGTATGTATATTTATATGTTTACATATAAATACACAAACATTTAATTTATATTTAAATATAATTGACATCATGTATAAATATATACAGTATGTAAATGCATTATAAAAATACACAACACACAACGCATATTATATAGATATTAAAAGAGCATATATAAACACAAACCTTGTATAAATATATACAGTATGTAAATGCATTATAAAAATACACAACACACAACGCATATTATATAGATATTAAAAGAGCATATATAAACACAAACCTTAATTTTGGAATCAGTCACTATTAATGGATTTGACAGCACAAATGCATTTATTTTTCCATATAAATCCCTTGATCTCAATATCAGTCCCAACATACATGTTAATTTTTTTTTCATTTGAAACGTTTGATCATAAATACATTAAAGTGTTCTGTGACTGTAAATCGCAGCCCGTTAAAGAGTATCAATAGTACTCCAATTGTCTGTCCACATTATGGTTATGTAAAGAATGTTAAATGTCTTTTTATTCGCACGTTTTACAGATAGTTAAAAGATTAGCAAAAGATTGACGTTTTAAAGAGATGGGCGGCACTGTTAAATCTCTAAAGCGTTCTCTTATCTTACAGTGCACTTTAAATAACCCAGGAGACCCCAGACGCAACTGGGGTGAGCGTAGTGTCATAGTTTGTGTGTTGCATTATTGTGTTGAAGATGCAAAGGGATGTGTAGGAGAGACCCAACATATCACAGTCGTCCTTCATGATTTCCTCCTCTCTCTCTCTCAAACCACAAGTACATCATTGTGAATCATCAACATGTTGACCGTGTGATTGGTTGATTTTCGCTCCTGTCATACAACACCTCTGTCTGTCAACAGCTCCCAAATTTACAGGAAGAGAGTGTGCATTGGAAAGCATGTGTGTGTGCGTTGAGTGAGGAGTAACACGATCTCCTTTTGGCGATTCATCTCGTCAAAACAAATTCTGCCAGCAAAGCCTCCTGGGTAAACACGATGGCTTTTGACTCAAATCCTGTGACAAGTTCCATCTGTCACTGTGCTATGACAAAAACACACACACACACACACACACACACACAATCTCATTCAGACAGCTGGTGTCCTTGTAAGACATGCATACTTGTTCTAGGCCAAACGTTCAAGTTTCTTTCTCTCGCTCCTTCAATGGTCCACATATATTCACTCGTACTTTCCCAGACACACACACACAGACACACACAGACACACACACACTCTGAGGTTTCTGATCTGTCTGATAGGCTCAGTTCCATGTACCATCAATCTCAGCAGCGATCCCTTTTCTGTCACACTGCCTGCATTACACGACTTAAACAAACATTCTCACCATCTCTTCATTAATCATACACACATGCACAGAACTCTGCTTCTCTTCTTGTTTTCTCTATGTAACGCAAATACAAAACGCCGCCCATTTTTACAGTTCATAGCACGGGCTAGACGACCTACAGTGATGAACTTTTAAGGTATGCTTGTGTTTGTTTATAGCTATTGGAGAATTGCTTGCACGATGGACTAAATTCTTTTAAACCTTATTCATTTAAACGTTAATGTAGACGTGACTAACAGTTTATGCGTTCAATATAAGTACACTAGAGATGACTAGATACAGTCTCTACAGTGGAAAAAATTACTTTCTTACTTGTCTTGTTTTCCAGATCAAATGTCTAAAAATTCTTGATTCAGATGCATTTTCTCGATGAGCAAAACGACCCAAGAAAATAAGTCTTGTTTTTATATCAAAAATGTGACCCTGGCTCACAAAACCAGACTTAAGTGGTTAACCAGAACATTTTTAGTAATCGCCAAAAAAACAAGATATGGGTAAAAATACAGATTTTTCTTTAATGCAAAAAATCATTAGGATGTTCAGTAAATATCATGTTCCAATAATATATTTTATACATGTCCTACTGTTAATGTATAAAAACATTATTTTGTGAGTGGATGGCCTGTAACAGTGCCTCAGATTAACAACTTCAAAGGCCATTTTCTCAATATTTTGCTTTTTTTTGCACTCTCAGATTCCAGTTTTGTAAACACTTGTTGTTCCACCAGAAAGTGTCCTATCCTTACAAACCATATACAATTTGGAAGCCTATTTGTTTAAAAATGGACCCTTAAGACTGGTTTTGTCCTCCAGGTTAACAAATATGAAATTTCTGTGGATTTGCACTTAAAACAAGAAAAATAATCTGGGGTAAGAAAAATTTAGTGACTAAGAAAAAGGTAAACTTTAATTCAAGATATTTTTTCTTACTCCATTGGTAGATTTTGTTGCTTGTCCTCTAAGCAAATATTCACTGAAATATCATAAAACAAGACTTATTTTGGTCGTTTTGATCATTGAGAAAATGCATCTTGATTCAAGAATTTGTTTACAATTGTACTTGGAAACAAGACAAAAAAAATTCTGGAAAAAAATCGCCTACCCTGCCTGTGTGTGTGTGATTTCTGTATGAATGGAGAATGTGATCTGTGATATGTCACACCAAAGGGGCTATTCTCCTCTACTCTACTCTAAGTATAAATGTGATAAGATCCCTTTCGCAGGAACCTGAGAACACAACAAAGCCGCAGTGTGTATGTGTTTGTGTGTGCAGTATTTTGTATATCTGCTTGTTTGTGAGAACATGCACTTTATTCAGTTCCCAGCTTAAACATGTACGGAAAATAACATTTTCATCAAATATCATTTTGAATCTCATCAACACTGAAATCTCAACACTGAAGTTTTAAGGTTGATGAACCAATTGGACATTTCGATTAACCTTTTTATATCTTTTATATATATTTATAGCTCATTTCTGTATTAGGACTAGAGTACCATTGAGTGTAATATATAAGAGTATCTAGTGACAGAAATGCAATATAATATACATTGCATTAACAAAATTTATGTCTTCAGAGTTGTAAAAAGTCCTTGCATGGTGAAGCGCTTTTATAACCTTAGAATGAGCAAAAATCTTAGTTCTGTGTCAACCGGCGTAGTGCTGCGATAGGGAGGGGTGAAGTGAGCCGTTGGTTGCAATTCACAACCTCACCACTACGTGCCGCTAAAATCTCCACATTGCTCTGTTAACATTACCATAAACTGGGGGGCTCTGTGAAATCCGTAGTAAAGAATGAATAGTATGTGAGATAAATGTCTCATATGTCACGGTTGTGTGTGAGGCAGAACCCAAACACAGACAGGTGAATGTAACAAGAGACATTTATTTAAATAAAACAAAACCCACGATGAGGCAAAACAGAGACTCGTACTCACAAACAGAAATTTTCCACGAGGGGAACAAAACAAAACAAGATAGCTAATAAACAATAAGTCCAAAACACGAAATCCACATACAGAACTCACAGGGAGGAAACACATTCAATACGTGAAACAGGAACAGGGTAATCCAAATAACATCCGAAAGGTAACGCGGGGCAAGACTAGAAAGACAATACAATGAACCGACGAGGTGTGAGGGGAAACAGAGGAACTAAATAGGGACATGATAACGAGGTGAGATTGGAGATGTACGGAGAAGGGCAGGTGACAAGACTAAACACTAATGCGAAATCTGGTGGAAAGAAGAAGGAACTGGTGAGGGAGATAAGACACTAATGGGACACTAACGGAGAAACAAGGGGGAGGAGCTAAACGAAAAACAGGAGGACACGCGGCGAATGATCAAAACATACCGCCACGTGTCTCCACATAAAACAAAACATACACACAAGACAAGGTACTGTAACAACCCTGTCCCCAAGGCACGAAAAAAGCAGTTTGTGATGTTTCTCACTCGATTGTATTCTGTTTTTAAAACAGGCTGAGTAACTCGCATGCAAACAACAAAAATATGCAGCAAGAGTTTTAATGAAACAATTTTACTCCATGGTAGTGCAGTGCATATCACTTCTCCAAATTATAAATATTCCCTCACCTAAGATTGACAAGTTAATCGTTTTAACCTCTGACCAAGGAGGTTTATAATGCCTAAAGATAGCTATTTGTTACCATTACGAGGACACCATTTCAATGATGGAGTCTTTGCATGCGAGTTATAAATAAAAACACACTATAAACAAAAGTCCATTTCATGTTATTAAGGATCCCTCAAAATTGGTCACTGGCGTAAAATAAATTATACTACAATTTAAATAGCTCAGCACAGACAGATGCATGTTTAGTTATAGTTTCTTATAAACACAGTTTTGTAAATTTCCCTGTATAAAAATAAATTGCATTCCTGAAGTATTGGCAAGCCTGCGGTCAATGAAACGAATGGCTTCAGTTTGCTTTGAAGTGAAGTGAACTGTGTCTGTGGTTGACTGGTAGATTAAACTGTGGTGACACTTGCCGATTTCCATGGACACGGCACGACATTTGACCGGCAGTCTTTCAGCTTATTAGCACTTCTGTGTTGAATCCTCAGGATGTTTACTGCGACGTGAAGCTAATTGCTAACACACACACACAAAGCCACACCCACTGAAGTACACATCACTTAAGAACTCATTAATGTGGTCATTTAATTGTTAAATAAACACACAGTCCCGTCCGTCCTGGAGAAAGTTTAATAAACTCACACCGTGGAGAGAAACACATTGACACTTCCTGTCTAAAGTTCATAAGTAACTACTAAATCAAACCAGCCGCAAGTGTTTAACAGAGAGAGAGCGCGAGCTGTCTTTAATAATAAACTGAAAGTAAGCTGGGAAATGTAGTCGGTAATAAATTACCAGAAGCCGTTTTTAAAGGTCTGCGTATATACACACACAAACGCACTGTCACTAGATGATATTTCTTTCCTTGAATTGGTTTTTCTTTCCCTCTTGTTTTCCCGGGAAAGGCAAACAGGAATCTCTAAATGAAAAGATAAACACACACACAAAACGTGTCCGGATGAGCTGAGCAGAGGAGATGAGCTCTAGTTACTCAGCCATGCTGTTGGCTGATCTCAGCTCAGTTTGTTTATACAGATCTGTTATCACACAGATTTAAATCAAGATATTGATATATCGAAAGTGAATTTATCCTGTGTGATACACAAATGCTGACTCCAACATCTGCGGCTGTTTGCATGTGTGCGTGTGTGGCCGCACCTTGTTGCGTGCTGTGTCGTCCACATGGTTCTTATTAAAGAACGAAGGATGTTTGTTTTTTCTATTAGTGATTCTCTTCCCATTATCAAGATCTCAATCAAAAACTGCCTGGAACCACGATTCAATAAACACACACGCACGTATTTCATGTTGACATTTTATCTCCACATGTCTCATGCATGCTCAGGCATTCACGCATACACACACACACGTACAGGTTTATCTGCTTATCTTCAGTGTGTAAAAACATACCATAGACTTTTTGTGTGCTGAAATCACACGCTTATTAAAATAACAACAGACCTTAAACAGTCCATCAAAAAATGAAAAATCTGTCATCATTTACTCACCCTCAGGTTGTTCCAAACCTGTTCCATTTTCACTTTCATGGTAACAGCACAGATTTGAACATTTGGTGTTTGAAATACTCATGTGAGAGCTCCCTTCAAATCTGTAAAGCATTTGTTTTATTTTTAGTTCATGATTCATCATAGTCAGTTAAGAGCCTTTTTCAGGATTGTCACATCCATAACGCTTCATATTCCTCATAAATGGACACATGAAAATGAATATAAAGAAACTATTTGATGTTCTATAAAGAGGCATCACTTCTCCATTCATTGGGTATTATTGCTTCAGGATTGTGCATTTTATTTTACAGAAATTCTACAAATTTTATCGCCTCCCAAAAACCTTGTCCTTTTTGTCACATCCATGTTTATTTTCCTTTTTTTAATATATATTTTTTCATAGACGGACATTTTTTGATGTTAAGACTATCAACAAGGGTTCAGAAAAATGGTTCAATATAATCGTAACAAATTCATTCTCTGAGCATTTTTATGTCACGTCCATAACGCAAAATGTCACGTCCATAACGCAAAATGTCACGTCCAAAACGCAGGAATTGCCCTTATCCATAAATATTAATGTTATACATATACATATATTTTTAATATATTAATAGCCACTTTTAGATATTTATTTTGAATGCTTTAGATGATAAATGATGTTTATTTTTACAGTTCATTTTTTATATTAAGGACATTAAGCAATGTTCTTTCTTTCCTGTCCTTTGTCATGTTTCTCTCCTCGTTTCTCTCATGCTCTCTCTCTCTCCCCCTCTATCTCTTGCTCTCTCTCTCTCTTCCCATATAAAGTTCTTGTTGGACAACAGTTCATGCTTTCGAGTCCTGTAAGGGCTTAGAGTGTCTCGTGTGACAGGATGATGTGTAACAGGTGTGTGTGTCAGAGAGAGAGATTGTTGTGCTAACAGTCCCACTTTAAACATCCCCTTCAACTTCCTTTGGCATTACGGTCTTGCCCTGATATGTGTGTGTGTGTGATCCTTGCGTGAGAAGTTTGTTGGTGTTGGTGAAATAAAAGTACGGAAAATGTGTGCTGACATGTTTTCTCGTGAATGGATGGGGAGATATTTAGATATTGAATTGAAGAAACTAAATTGAATAAATAAACATCTATAGTTTGGTATATCTTATTTTAGCATGAGTGGTTATAAATCGGGTTGTTTTCTTGTATCCAGGCAACCAGGGCCACACTAACAGCGCACTGTTCCTCGCTGGGTGACTCTCTGAGGAAGGAGAACGAGTTGGCACTCATCATAGACGGACAGACGCTCAAATACGCCCTCTCTTTTGAAGTTCGGCAGGCCTTTCTCGACCTCGCTCTGTCATGCAAAGCCGTCATCTGCTGCAGGTATACACACACCTATATTTGTAACTTATGGTTTCGTGAAGGCAGAATATGTCAATAAGTGGACATGGTCAACTCACTAGCAGCATCCCTGTATGTTAGAGACGCCGCGCAAATCAAGCGGACCCACAAAACAATTCCATCCGAGATCAATATGTAACCCTAATGGCCAAATAACTTTACTTTTTATTTCATGGGGACTTTAATGATGAAGCACATCTCTCTTGTTTATAATTTATAATTGAATAACATCACACACATCCAGCAACACAATTGTTATTGCTCAGAGGTTGGTCTAAGGGCAAATCTAGTAAGTACGTTTACTTACAAAGCACATTTAAATTCAGCCTTTGCTGACCATAGTGATGTACAGACCACAATAAACCACAATAATATTACACAATCTGACTAAATATAAATAAATAAAAACTAGGGCTGTCAAACGATTAATCGTGATTAATCGCATCCAGAATAAAAGTTTGTGTTTACGTAATATATGTTTGTACATATTCATTTTGTATTTATGAACACATTCACATGAATCCATATATTTGAGAAAAATATAAAATATAACAATTACTAAACATTTATTTAGAATTTCAATTATTGGTAAATATAAATTAATACATTTAAACATTTCCTAAATACATAGCCAAGTATGTTTATGTTTTATGTTTATATAGTAAATTAATTTGCAAACTACACCGATATAAATGATGTAAACACAAACTTCTGTTCTGGATGCGATCAATCGCTTGACAGAGCTAATAAAAACACAATAATGAATAAAATCTAAATTATGTTTAGGAAACAGTGTTGTCTCAGATGTTTCTCTCAAAAATCTAAAAGAGTCATAAAAATACAAACAAATGAGACGGCTGGGGACGACAGTACACATAGTATAGAGTTTCAAAAGTATTGTGTGTGGCAGACGGTGGAAGATATTTAAAGGGATATTTTTACCCACAATAAAAATTCTGTCATCATTTATTCAACATTATGCTGATCAAACCCTGTATTTCACACAAAGATATTTTAATGTCTCAGTGGTTTTGTGTCCACACAATGGAAGTCAATAGGGGCCGATACTGTTAATTAACAGCATTCTGCCAAATATTTTTGTTTTCTGCAAAGATAGAAATTCATACAATGAGTTGAGGGTGATTAAATGATTAAAGAAGCTTTATGGCTCATCTCAAAGAATATGATTTTTGATTGTTCAGGAAAAACATTATTGAGGCATGTGAGATTACTGCCGTCTGGTTTAAAGGGTATATTATTTCTCAGAATAAAAGAAAAAGCAGAGAAGCCGGAGACTCCAGCTAACATTTTGATTAGCACTCAATCTAATCTATTCGCCGCTTGCTTTTCTTTACTGTGGGTGTCCTGGCAGGCAGCAAACATGTTTATGTGTAAACAAAAAAATTCCCCTTTATTTCAAAAAAGAGCGATTTTACTGCTTGTGTCTGTATGTGTGTACGTAAAGGTTGTGTCTTGCCCTGGGTGACTTAATAACTGTTGAAAATAAAAGCTTGGCTCCCAGAACAGAGGGGCTGTGGAGAGGTAATGTAATATACTGCGCTCTGTGCAAATGTCAAACTAATGACTCACTGTCATTATACACACACACACACACAGAGGTACACAATACAGTCATTCACACATTATTGTTGAGTACTATGAATGTTTATAATCTGAATATAAGTGGCACGTTACGCAGTTTTGATTCAGCGATAAAGCGTGTTTCCATCTGTCGTGTCTGAGAGGGGAGTAATTGACTTGCTGTTGCATGAAGTCCATATCCGGACTTTGGTCTCCAAGGCCCTACAAACCTGCTAAACCAAGCACTCCTCCCTCTCTAGCACCCCCCACACTGTCCCAGAACTCCTCAGCGTGTTTGTGTGTGTTAGAGAGAAAGCTCCACGCGTGGTTTCCTGAGTTCACACTCTGTTTGTTTAAAGAGCTACTTTAACCTTCTTATTTTCTGCTCAATTCCACCATGAAGAACATTAGCCTGCCTTTCATCCGCCTGCTGCTTTAGCAATCCCCCTACACTCGCCGTGATTGTGTAGCGATAGAGTAAGACTGGAAAAAGGGTGGAATCTATCAACATGATGACAAGAGAAAGTGGTTTGCGGAGGATTTGTCTTTTCGCTGTAGAGTTTTGATTTTTATGACTATACCATGCCTGCACCATTAAGAAGATCTTTCATCTCTGTACTAGATTGAACTCTTCTGGCCAAATTTGAAACTTTGTAATGCGGTGCTTCTTATGTTACTGTCTTTCTAGGATGAACATTATGCGTTGTAGCTTGGGATAAAAAGTGTCTGTTAAATGAATTAATGTGAATCCTTTATTAATTTTCCTGGAACCAAAAATGATATCCCACCTGTCATAGAGGTTTCCTTAGAGTTTAATGGTTTTTCGTTATAACAGCTCTTTGATTTAAAAGGAAGATGTTCGTTTGGTCAGTTTAGGTAGATTATATTTCATCGTAATCCCAGTGCGCACACCATCTGAACTCTTCATGTTAAGAGACTCATATTAACCAGTGTTGGGTGTAACTAGTTACAAAGTTTTTACCATGAAAAAGTAAAGTAAGGAATTACTCAGATTTTTTCTTTAATTTAATTATAATTACTTCTGATGTAATTAAACGAAATACAATTTGTCTAATATATTTGTGTGCATTAGTGGAACTGACATCAAATTTTAAAATCTAACTTTAAAATCTGTGCCTCAATGTATAATTCTCACATTTACTTTGGTCAGTTAATAATACTACTTTAGGTAGTTTTATATTATTTATTTAAATTAATTAAAAGAGTCGTTTCACGTTTATCGTTGAATCACTGAACTAAATCAAGGTTGATGTAGGATATAGAAAGTCAATAGTAATAAGTTATTAAATACTTTTTGGAGAAAGTAATTTATACAGTAATCTAATTACACTATTGAATATGTCATTAGTAACTTGTAATTAATTACTTTTTCAGACTAACTTACTCAACAGTTATAGTAACCAAGGATCCCAAATTTTAAATATGTATTTAAAAATATCAGAAAAAGTCAAAGAACTTATATTTTCTGTGGATTTTCAAGCTATGCATCTTTTCCACAATCCCTTGGACAAGATTGTTGTCTTGTGAAAGCAAAAAATAACAGGTTAAATATCTCAATGATTTTTCCCAGACATCAAGGAGATTAAATGGACAGCTGGAAACTTCTGCTTAGGTCTCCTGTGTCTCAGATATTTCCTGAAAGAAAGACCAATAAATCTGCCTCTATCAGAGTTTCAGAAAAGTTCTCAACAATGTCACAAACTAAACTCAATCTGCAAAGAAAAGCGGATATTACTGAAGATTTGGTAACACTTTACAGTAAGGTTGCATTTGTTAACATTAGTTAATTCATCAGCTGACATAAACTAACAATGAGAAATTCTACAATAAGATTTATTTATGTTAGTTCATGTTCAATTCAGCAATTATCAATACATTTTTCAGTTGTATCTGTTAATGTACAGTGGAACAACTATATTGCCATAAACACAAAGTAATGCTAACAAACTATATTAACATACTCCATGTTAACTAAGGCATTAACTGATCTTAACAAATAACACCTTATTGTAAAGTGCAACAAAAGTTTTAATTAACTATTAATTCAACATTTCTCATCAAATTTATCCAAAACCAGATTTTCTCAGTGGAAAATCGCAATGCATACAATGTTTTTTTAACCTGAAAGGTTTTCTCAACACGTCGTGTTCACCCTCTTTGTCATTAATTTACTTTATTAAATTAGTGAACACACAATTGTTTCTTACTGTTAATGCTATAAATGGTACCTTGAGAAATGTTTCATTACCCAAGTGTTGGCCAATGAATAAGTTTGCTTTGCAAGTATATTCGGTATACTTCACTTAAACAGCCTTAAAAAAAAACAAGTGTTTACGTGCTGAATTATTGTGGTCGCCCAGTTGCATTATGGGTTGTAAACATGCGTTACGCTCATGAACAATATCAGCGTGATCTTTGAGCGAGAGAACACAGACTCCCGGACTTTCCAAACATTCCTCTTTTCAGGCAATATAATTCAACTCTGCTCCCTGTCACTCAGAGATCAACAAGTCAGATGGCCTCCTGATATACAGCATACACTAAATAAGTGACACATCCCATGTTGTGATTTCAGGGTGTCTCCACTACAGAAGTCAGAGATAGTGGACATGGTTAAGAAGCACGTGAAGGCCATCACGCTGGCTATAGGAGATGGAGCCAACGATGTGGGCATGATTCAGACGGCACATGTTGGCGTGGGCATCAGTGGGAACGAGGGCATGCAAGCTACCAACTCATCGGACTACTCTATAGCTCAGGTCTGATACACACAAACCAGCTGATGTACTTCATTATTCTGTGGCTCACACACACACACACATTTCATCTTTAAAAACATAATTAGACTACCACAACACAAAGCACACAGCAGGCTTCTGCCCACAGCGTTCTTGTATCCGGGTAGCTGCTTCTGCTGTAATGGTTCACATGTGTTCCTGCGGCAAACTAATTCTCCTCTCAACCTTCTTTTCTTTATCTCTCTCTTTTAGTTTTCCTACCTGGAGAAGCTGTTATTGGTTCACGGGGCCTGGAGTTACAACCGCGTTACCAAATGTATCCTGTACTGTTTCTATAAGAACGTGGTTCTGTACATCATAGAGGTGTGTACCTGATTTGCCGCCAAGTGTGTGAGACTTTAAAAGGAACGGTTCACACAAAAATGAAAATAAGGTCATTATTTACTCTACCCTCATGTAGTATCCAAGCCCGTACCACTTTCTTACTTCCATGTAGTGCCAAAAGAGATGTTAGGAAGGATATTTGTGTTGTCGTCTTCCTTAAAATGGAAGTGAAGGGGAACAGACGATGTCGAATACCTTAACTCATTCGCCGCCAGCCTTTTAAAAAAAACATTGACAGCCTACACCAGCGTTTTTTAACATTTTCACCCAACTTTAATGGCTCGCAGTACATTTTCTGTAAAGAATATATGAGGGCAGATTTCGCCCAGATTACACTCAAATCATTAAAAACCGCTAAAACATATACGTTCTAGGATTCTGTACTGTTTCCCAAAGGTGTGTAATAGCGCCACCTGGTCTACAACAGAACAACCACTGATTGGTTTTTTTTTTATTGACGAGATAACTCGTCAATGGCGGTGAAAGAGTTAAAAGTTTGTTGTTTCGTTATCAGCACACTGAGGCGCTAAAAAGAGTTGCAGAACAAGAGCCAGCCTATCTTTCACGGGTGTTTGTTTTGCATCAAAGTACATTTAATTTCTTAATTGTCTTAAATTAACATGACATACATCATTGTAATGTCTTTAGTTGTACAGTTGGATCGTGGAATCAGCGTATACTGTACACAGCGAGTTTGCCAGTATGAACGCACATCGCGTTCAGAACGACTCGCACACGAATGACTCATTTGAACCGATTCACTTAAACTATTGAACTTTACATTCATTAGCGAATATAAGAGATCATTTAATCATTCAAAGTGAACCACAGAGAATGAAAGTTTTCTGAATGAGCTTTGAAAATGATAAAAAAAACTTTATTTGATTAAAGAAACATTTCGGTTTGGTTGAATAAAAGTAATGTTTTATACAAATTAATAATTGTCTTTTACATCTAATTTTATTAGAACTTTAAAAATGTCAAACTCAGTCAATTAAAGGTACGGTGGGCTGTACAAGATCAGGATGGCACCACCTCCACCTCATTTTGAGCCAGGAAAAACCCGGTATTACCGAGAATTTATTTCCCTATTTTTACTTTCTCATACACAAACTCAATGAATGAAACACAAATTTCTGATAAAAGCAACATATAAATAGGAAAAATCTAAAATAATATCAGAAAACTGAAACATATTAGAAATATTTAAACCACCTAATTTTGCTTTTTGGCATGTGTTGAACATGATATAAGTTCAGTTAATAGTCATAAGTAGGACACGTTCATACTCTCTCTCACACATCTCTCGTTCACTGACATGAACATGGCACAAATTCTTCACGTTTCTGCTTGCGTTTCTTTCACACAGACACAGACTTGCGTACATTAAGTAGACCGCTTGCAGCTGTTTGTGGAAGTGTTTGACAGTGATAAATGAGATGCCCCCTTCAGTGCCTGCTTTTCATCACACACATACACTCGAGAGAACAGACAAAGAGCCGCGACCCCTATCTATAGTAGCTGGGACAATCCAGTTCAAAAATGCATACCAGATACACTGTCATCCTAGAGGTGTGTGTTCTGGGTAGGGTGTGAGCTTTAGTGACAGGGTCACCGATCTGTCCACCGGAGCATTTGTCAGCTGTGCCACCCCCACCCCTTAAAATGGCAGCAGGTGTAGACACATGACCCCCCCCACCACTTGGAGCATATACAGTATGTGTTCATGAATTTGTGTATTATGTAAAGATCGGAGTAAAGTGTACTTGTGAACTATTGTTTAGACGTCTGTATATTTTTGGAATGTTTGGAATTGTCGTGCACATCTGTCTGTGTGCCGGGGGGTTTTGGGGTCTTACTTGGGATTAGCTTCCAGCAAAGAGGAGATTTAAAGGTCAAAGTTCACAGACTGTGACATTGCGGTGGATGGACAAGCAAGTGTTTACCAGCGTGTGTGTTTGACCTCTGTCTTGGGATTTGATGTGCACAAGTTCCATTGTTCGTATTTTAACCACATTTATCTTTCTTGTCCACAGCTTTGGTTTGCATTTGTAAACGGTTTCTCCGGACAGATCCTTTTTGAACGCTGGTGCATTGGACTGTACAATGTGGTGAGCATTTCTAACTCTTTCTTGATTTTAAACATCATTCTCGTCATAAGTTCTTTTCTCTTTGTCTGATAGCATTTTATTATATAATAGACTTGTCTGTGACACTAAGGCTTTTTGAAAGCTTCATCATTTTAGCGAAGTTCCACAGCAGCAGCACTACATACTGTATACGAGAGGTTGTGCTTGACTTTTTTATGGACGGGCTCGTCAAAAATCCGTCATAATCTACTATTACCTGTCACTGTGATGCAAGGTGGCGTTACGTGGTAATTAGCATGTTCGTGACATCATGCTGCCATCAATGTTTCTGTTTTCAGACATAAAATAATAATTACAGACGAATGTTTATATGTCTAGTCCGTAACAATGACAGGTGCTTGTAAACAGTGTTTTGTACTCATTTACAAGTAAGCTGGGGTTTGGTCATGAATGTGCCGCTTTTGCCTGAACAGAGAAGACGCCAAGAGAGACATTTTTTTCCACTCACTGGAAGTTAAGGTTTATACAAAAAGATGCTCATTGCTTTCTGAAGGAAAAAAGTCTGTAGACACCACACCACTGTGCACCTTTGTGTGTATGTGTGCACGCGGGAGTCTGTGATAGATGCATCTGCACCGCGGGTCTGTGCTGACCGCGCGCACGTTTCCCAAAACGGACCAGGCATTGTGAGTAAGTTAATGAATGGGAAACACACTTCCCTTCGCGCTCGTGTTCAGGGCAGTGGTAGTAGCCTACGATCACGCTTTAATGAAGGGAAATGACAAAACGGGGAGTTACAAATTGCTCTTATTGCAATGACGGAGAATTTTCATGTTAACGTGACCGCTGCTGTATACTTCACAAAGGCAATCCCAGAATGCATTTTGGCAAACTGAGTAAGTGAATGAATTCATCCATAAGGCAGATAAATGAATATTAAAGTTGAAATATTAATACAATAATTAATATTGAACTCAATATATATCATTAAAACTTTTTTAATAAAAATGGACTGTTGTTTGTAATATGTATTTTATCCCAACTGAAGCTTTGCTTCCACTGTAACCGAATCTATTAGAATCAAAAGCAAAATCATTTGTTCTGGTTAAGAAGATGCTCACTTAAGCTGTCAGCTGTCTTTAAAATGTACATCTATTTGTTTAACAAACACTTATATAAAGCAAAGCAACAAAAAAGGCAGATTAGCAAATCATTAGATTTTGGATGTACAAGATAAAGCCTGCAGTACTTTTATGACATGTTCACAGTAATTGTGTTTTTGTGTGTTTTAGATCTTTACGGCATTGCCACCGTTCACACTGGGAATATTTGACCGGCCGTGCAGTCAACAGAACATGCTGCGATTCCCTCAGCTTTACCGTATCACACAAAACGCAGAGGGTTTCAACACAAAGGTGCACTTATTCAATAATAGACATGCATGCTTATTTAAAGACTATACAAAAAGCACAAACAAAACAAAAAGATAACATTTGCGACAATAAGTATGTGTTCAATTTTATCGAGAATAAACATGGTTTGTGTGATGTATTGGCTTTTCAGAGCATGACAAATACTTATTTAAAAACCAAACACCAAATCTTGTAAAATTAAATTGCATGTCCTTGTCAATCATTTTTACACTAATAAATATAAGTCTATCATTTTCAGTCATTTGATGTTTTTTTTGTTTTGCTGTAAAGCCAAGTAATATTTGTTCTTGTTGGATCATCACATGATGTCCAATATTAAATCAGTAACCATAGAGATAATAATGAGATTCATGAGGCCAGAATAAGAAAGTCATTCATTACAAGCAGAGGATGGGTGTTTAAGTTTGTGTGTTTTAGGGGTGATCTAGGGGACACTGAACTAGCTGTGCAATTGAAAAGAAACTGTTTGTGTGGGCCGTGTGTATCTTGGCATTAGACGGTTTTAACCGACTCTCTCATTCCCTGCTTTCTCTCTTTTCACTCATTCATTCGCTATTTCTCTTTTTCTAGGTCTTTTGGGGTCACTGTATAAATGCACTCATTCACTCCATTATTCTCTTTTGGTTTCCACTCAAAGCTTTGGAGCACGGTAACTATCACAAACACTCAAGCACACACAGAGAGCACTCAAGTGTCAATGTGTAGATGGCTGGGTATCTGTCGTCAACCTTTTTGTTTCTTTAGACACTCCTTTTGACAACGGCAACAGTGTCGACTACCTGTTTGTGGGGAACATTGTCTACACGGTAAGTCCTCGACCAATCACGGCATTGGCGTTTCCTGCCAATTAGAGGTCACACATCATTTCCTTGCTAGTGTTTTTATTCCGTTTGCTAGCTGCCAGTGTTTACGGAGTAAACTTGTTAACGTCTCTTCTCTTTTGCTGGCTTTTTCGTTTTCAAAAGAGAAGAAATGATTAAAGTGCAGTCTTTTGTTTAAGGTCGTGATTTGTCTAATTAGTGATGGTTGCTAAAGCTGTTAGCTGTTGCTATTAGTCAAACTTGAGGTTGAGGTTTTAAACAAACTCCAAACACCAAGTATTAAACTTGGTGTTCATCTTGTCCCACACCGTTTGAGCTACAGACATGAGTGATATCTCAAAACATGTGGCTTGATGAGGCATGATGTTACTATTCCAAGACAGGGCGAGACGTACTTGATTCTCGCCTGATGGACAATAAAACTGTCACAAACGTTGAATTATAATGAACGAGAGGTTCAAGACACATCTAGGGACCCGAATATCATAGAAACTTCACGGTGGGCTCTTTTGACTTGGGCCAGTGAGCAACCTCCTGGAAACCAACAAGATCATGGGAAAGCACCCATCATGTATTCTTCAGAAACTCTGAAATAATAGTCCTTCAAATTGTTAATAGTTTATTCTGGCGTTACAGTTACGGTAAAGTTTGTTTCAGGCTGTACCTTAAATGTCCAACGTCAAGTATCTCATCCCATTGGCCAAAAAAGGGAACAGATCAGAAATCTAAGAACTGTGTGTTTTTGGACTTTGTTCCATTATATGAATAAGGCTGTGCGTGTGTTTATATCCCAGACTATTAAATAAAGTATGTTTCAGTTTTTAGCAGTGATGCCAGACTCCATCCATTAAAGAACTAATGAATGAGTCCCATAGGGAGTGAAGTCTTTGCTGGGATTTCATTTCTGTTCCCTTACAGGCTTTTAAGTGTGTATGTGTGCGAGTGATTACATTAAGGGGTGAATGTGTGTTTTAAAGCTAGAGGCTAATGTAAGTCTATGCCTTTGTGAAAGCCCTCATCTGGTTTTGTGTGCTCAAGTGTGTGAAACTGTACAGAACGTTTTACCAGGATGATGAGTGCATATCATTACTGTTATTTATGACCCCTCTCGCTCTCTCTCTCTCTTCCTATAACAGTATGTAGTGGTAACTGTATGTCTAAAAGCCGGCATGGAGACTACAGCTTGGACAAGGGTAAGTTAGTCACCATCCTCCAACACAAACACCACACACACCCTACACAGCCTGTCGTCTGAACTCAAAGCAATGAACCACTTGGGCAGCACTTATGAAAGCCCTGTCTAATGCGTCAAATTTAATAATCAAATAATGCAAGAAATTTGTTATATCTAGAAGTGATAGAAAATAAAATTTATGGAAAATTATTACGTTTTCTTGTGATGTTTTGAACGTGACGGATTCTATAGAAAGGTTATATACAGTATATGCGGGAATTGCCATTGCTTTAGATAGATGGAGAGTAGATACTGGTGCTGTGTCAGGACATTTCTTACCAGCTGTGGTGTGTGTTGAGGGCACGTCGACACACCCGTCCGTTCAGCTGTCCGCACTCCAGCCCCCAGGATGAAGGAGAGACCCCTTGGAATTCACACGGTTTCTATTACAGAAACAGAGATGTGTTTGAGAAGTCTATATACAGTGTGCCACTGAAGTCCAACACCAATGTCCAGTTTTTCTTGGATGTGGAAGTATTTTTTCCATTCATTTTCTCAATGGGAGTTTTAAATGAATTCTTTATAGTGAAATAATTAAACTATCTTAACTAAATTTCTAAGCTATATACAGTACCAAATATTACAAAGTTTGAGGCTCCCTTGAAGCATGAGAAAGTGATGGTATGATATTAAAAGATGTTGACTTGTAGCCATTAATAATATAGTATATTTTAAATTATTTCAAGTTTGTATTGCAACATATATACTTATTAATAAATATATAGATATCTATGTTAGTCGAGCTTCCCTTTTCTCTTGATTACACTATTTGTAATTCTTCACGGGTGGTGAAGGTTACAAAGCTTTTTAGTGCGATTATTCATTTTTACTATAACATTGACTTTTCATATACTAATGTTCTCTGTAACCATTTTGGAAACTGACCATGACCGAGTTGTTTCTTGTTACAGTTTTCTCATCTGGCTGTATGGGGCAGCATGGTGCTCTGGATGCTGTTTTTCACCGTTTATTCCGCTATCTGGCCAACCATCCCTATAGCACCGGATATGATGGGCCAGGTGAGTCCAGAGACACGCACACACCTGCTCGTTCTCATGCCTTCTCACACAACTATTGCATCTGACTGGCGGCCGGTTCGGCGCCTGGACCAATAGCTCTCTGGGTGATCCGTGTCAGATTTATGGTCCCATTTTGTAGGCTCCCTACACCTGCCACAGAGTCAGCCGGGCCCCAAGGTTTTATGGCCTAGCCCGGAAGTGTTGACTTAAGCGGGTGGGCTGGTTTGTGCAACAGTAAAGACATCTGTTTGTGTGTTTTAGGGAAGAATAATCTACAAAAGTTGTTTCCCTGTTCCCACAGGGATATAAACAAAGATCTCGGCATATAGAATTTTTTTTATTTTGGGAACATATTGTTTTGGGGGTTTGGTATGAAGTGAGCAAAATGTTTAAAAGGCTATTTATGTATGTTTTGTAAAATATTTTTTTGTTTCGTACATTCTGGGTGTTTTTTTGTTTTCTCGTCTATATTGTTTGTGGGTTTTGATATAATTATATTGTGTAAATAGGCTTAATTCTTAATAATATCTTAATTTTGTTTACTTAGGTGGAGTTTTTTTTTGCCTCTCCCAGCACTGTATTGTTGTACTTTCTGTTTTTTATTTTATAAAAACTAAAAAATATATTTATACTGTATTACTTTACCTTGTGCAAAAATAAACTAAACTTAAACTAAACAAGAGGCAATCCCAGAATGCATTGTGGTAAGTTTGGTAAATGTGTATGAATCAAGCGTATCATTCCTATAATCACATAGGATATGGTCTTTTTTTATAGTATTACACTTTCTATACAATTATTATTATATTTAAAAGAATGATATTTTCTGAGCTTATCGAGAATGCATTTTGGCATAGCAAACGACACACAAACATGATTTAGAAAGTGTCTAAAACAAGATATCTTTGATCGGAGCCAATATCCTTTTGAACTGACCTTCACTAAGCTAACGTGCAAGTGTGTGCTCTGGGAGTGTTGAGCAGTCGGGGGTGGGATGGAGCTCTCTGAACCCTCCGGCCCATTAATTCGATTTGTGTCAGAAATCAGGAATGTGCTCAAGTATCACCGCAGCTGCTCTCAGAGAGAAAGAAGGATAGGACGTCCCTCACTCTTTTCCCTGCAGCGTAGGCTTGCCTGACTCCTCTTTGTCCATCCATTCATTTTCTAATCTCTCCAATTTTCCATGTTGACCGAACTGGGAACGAGCCTACGAGCATGTTTTTCCATTGCTGTATATTAATGTGTGTATTTTTGCTTGTCTGAGAATTTGGGAGGGTTGGTGGTCTGGGGGTGTATGTGCAGCTGTCGCAAGGGGGACGCCTCTTAATGGTTTTCGGAGTCTAGCGGGTTCCACTGGGGATATCAGCTGTGGATGATTCCTAACCATCTCCTCTCGGTGGGATCAGTTGAATGCACACCGTGAAGTTGCTTCAGTCTGTGAGACTAACAGAAGTTTTTCCAGGAAAAACAATTCTAACAAACTAGTCATTTCTCCTCAAGTCTTTCTCCCACAAGTTCTCAAAAGTCAACAAGCCACAAGCTCGGTTTATCACATTAACTTTGAACATGTTCCATAAAGTTTCTCATATTTTTAAAACTATCTATTATCGCTGAAAAGTTTGTACTTAAAATAAATGCCTTATGGCTTTATAAGCGTTTAAATAATTATTTAGAGGTACTGTAAACAAAAGCATCAGCATCAGCCATTGAGAAACTTACAATGTTTAAAAACAGACTCAGCGAGAGGTCTAGCGTAATAATAAGAAGTGACTTATTATGTGGTGGCATTAGAGTCACTTGTAATTGGGGCACATGACTGATCAATAGACGTTAGATTATATATATATATATATATCCATCCATCCATCCATCCATTTTCTACCGCTTCTCCGAACTACCTCGGGTCACGGGGAGCCTGCGCCTATCTCAGGATTCATCGGGCATCAAGGCAGGATACACCCTGGATGGAGTGCCAATATATATATATATATATATATATATATATATTCACCCTCTCCATCTAGCTAAGGTCAAAGGTGACTCGAGTCACATGACAGCTGCTGTTAGGAGATATATCCGGGTTTCATTGATCGTTTCAAAGTTTGCGAAGTGTTTATTTAAAGTGATAATGTGTTCACGGTTCTTTTAGGCTGGTAGAGTGATGCAGTGCTGGACCTTCTGGCTGGGCCTGATACTGGTGCCAACAGCATGTTTGCTCAAGGATGTAGTGTGGAACGCGTAAGTAACAACACATACGTCAGTGGATTTACAGAGCAGATGTATTGTGATTTGTATTGTATATCAGCCAGTCACATAAACAAGCTGATCGTATTTCACCGTCTTGCTTTGCGTGTGTGCAGGGGAAGACGCACAGTGAAGAAGACTCTCCTGGAGGAAGTGCAGGAACTAGAGGCTCGAGCCGTGGACCCAGGAGCAGCCGTCCTCAGAGACGCCAGTGGCCGCAGGTATGTTCGTAAATGCGCTGTGACATAAAACAAATAATGGTGAAACCCATTGTTTTCTACATTAATACTACAAACTTAAATCGCTCATTTATAAAAATGCAAACATCAGGACTGCAGATTAGCCACAAATTACACATCTTTATGCTAGATTTTATCCATGAAATGCAAAAAAGTTGTTTCTTTATTGATTAATATTATTTAGCATTCATAAAGAAACCAAATGTATTACATTTATTATCAAATAAAAATATAAATAGTGACAATTATTTGGATAGATTTGCAGATTGGTCTTTCTTTATCTAAATGCATCATTTGTTTTAACTCACGTTTTACCTTTATTTGGCAAAATGTAGTTGATCATTTGTTTATACCAGCATGTTTGTGGATGTGTGTTCGAGAATGAGACAGCATTTTTTTTCTCTAACCCCTGCCTGACCGCCCACAGGCCCAAAGCCGAGGATTCATAGACTGGCTGTAGAGTCAGATGCAGGCATGCACGCAGGTAGAACCAGTCTGCCTGAATGTGACCCTCTTAGGGATGTGGAGTGATCTGTGTTCCCCTGCCTCCTTCCCTGGAACCTTCCATTCATTCACCATCATCTCTTTTGACTTACCTTTTCCTATTTCTCCTTCTACTCTCATGATTGCGATGTCAGGCGGCCATGAGCTGGTCAGGTTTGCGTAGCTATGAGGACTGGGTGTGCGTAGTTTCCTTGAAAACTAGTTGAGATTTCCCTGCGCATGTGTTTGTTTTCATACTGTGTTTGTGGATTTGAGGTTGACTGCATGGAGTGATTGCGTGGAATTAGTCCTAATGGTTTTAGCCCAGAGATATTGCGGGATATTACATCGCATATTGAGTTTGGTGTAAGGCCCTATATGAGACAGGAACTTGGCAGAGGTGCGTGTAGCCTCATGCAGTTTTTGTAATACCTTGGAGCGTTTTGTGGTCTTTAGGCCACTAATTTATGGCAAGGGAGTTGACAGAATGGACTTCTAATCAGATGGATATTGGCTGTAAGCCCTGTTTGGGTTTACCCCTTTATTTCCCAAGAGCAGAGCACTAACCTCATTTGTTTCGGTAAATATCCAGCTGTAAAAATGTAAAAGTGTAAAAAAATGTGATGAACGATTAAGCATCAATGTGAATTCAGTATTGTTAGGTTGGGAAGAATCAACCTTCAGGAGAACTCCGGACAGAGGCGATGTGTTTTCCTCCTGTCCAGGACAAACCTATACCATTAGTTGTTGCCATTAATTAAAACAACTGTCCCGCACCACAGATTATATTTCGAGGATTGTTCACGGCTTCGCAGAGAGACTCTTCAATAACATTGAGCGCATGCATCATTCTATTCCTTTATTTCTTTATTTATCCATTCATCATCCAACGGTCATCTGTTCTGCAGACATAGTTGTCGTTGGCCGACGTCCTGCCATATCTCATATACGTAACTGAATTTTTTAAAGTACTTAAAGTACAGCCAAATGAATGCCACGTATTAACCAAATATAAGAGTGTAGCGCAGTGGAGTTTTAGCTGTAACCTTGAGAACTTTGGCAATGCTCCAGAATGACTGGTTTTTGAATCACTGTCTCTTTTATGGATGAGGGGGTTCCTTTTATCTGATTTACAGGGAGACATCATAGGAGCCGTTTATCGGAGCTGGGGTCAAGCTTGCATGATTCCCAGTTTTCAAAACTAGACCCAAAATGCCAAATTTAATACTGTGAATTCTTTATTGGGTACATTTATTTAAGTATAGTGAGCTGTTAAATACTCTTTGTATTGCTTTTTATTTAAAGGATGGGATGGTTGAGGATTTAGTGCTGTTGAAATATTTGATGTGATATTTTTGGATCACAGACTACATTTAATGTTGTTTAGGAGCGGTTTGGGAAGCGGTTTCTTCGAATTTTGTTAGCATGTGTGTAAATGTGCGTTCCACTCGACTGAACATCATTTAGTATATCTACTGTCTGCCAGAACAGCCCTGCAGCAGTGTTGTGTGTCGTAGAAATCGGGTGCAATATATTAGTCAAGATATCTAAGCATGTGATTTGACCTCTAGTGTGTCAGCCGTGTTTGTCTCTTCTACAGCATACGAGTAAGTAACAGTGCTAAAACAGGTGAGATAATCCGTATGTCTTTATCTGTCTAGTCTGAACGAGCGTGCCCACCTGCTCACACGGGTCTTCAGGAAAACGCCCTCCAGCGTGGGACGCTCAAACTCTGTGCAACAGACCGTGTCACGTAAGTGCTAGATTCGCAAACCCTTTTAAACTAACATCTGTGCATCTAAAGGAATATGAAGTTTCATGCTAGTTCATGCTGGTACTGATGGTCTTGCGGGTGGATTATCACAGCCATGGCATAATTTCCTAGCTGGTTGTTTGAGTCTTGTTAGTTACAGGGAATGTTCACCCCTAAAACAAACATTCTGTCATCATTTGTTGACCCCCATGTCATTCAAAACCTGTATACCCCTCGATATTTTAAGAAATGTCACCTTACAAAGTCAATGGGGGACAGTTGGTATGGTTACCAACATATATGAAAGAAAATCTTCTTTTGTGAAGAAAGTCATACTTGAATGACATGAGGATGAGTAAATGATGACATGAGGATGAAAGGGCACCAACATCCAATACGTCCATCTTTCTTCCCACAGATGGATATGCGTTCTCACAGGAGGAGCATGGCGTGGTTTCTCAGTCCCAGGTCGTGCGCTCCTACGACACCACCCGTCAACGACCCAGTCTGTAGCTGTCACAGCAGCAGCAGCTGGTAGAGACTTCAGAATCACAACTGTGCTGGGGGATCCTGCTGTGGCCTTTTGGGATCTTTAAAACGAACTAAACTGAACTGGGCACAGCTACACAGCGCATTGGCTCCCATAAAGAGGCTGGACATTTTGGAAGGGAATGGATTGACGGAAATGGAGGGTTGGGGGTGGGCGGGATCTTCTGCCATTGAAATGGCCAGTCAAAACGCACTACACATGAACAGACAGGCAACAGAAGCCAAGTAGCATTCAGATATGGAACGTCAGAGACGATAGTGTTTCTCTGCCTATATCATTAACACGAGTCACTAAACTGCTTCATAATCGCCCTTAAGATTTTCTTTTGTTTGCATTTGGTTATTTATTGTGCGGGTGCGCGTCTCCATCCACACGTTTGTCTATGCGAGCGTATACATGCACCGAGAAGGACCTCAATTCTATTGCGTATGGCTTGTCTTTTGAACTTGTTTCTATGTGTGCTTGGATGATTTATGGAGAGACCTCTTTGTCTAACATGTGTGATGTTCAAGACAGCTGTTTTGCTTCTCTGTTGTGCGTATGTGTGCCTGCATGTGTTTGTGGGAGGCTGGTTATGTGAGTGTTTTTGTTGAGTCTTAACGTCGGTGTCTCCAGAGATCGAAGATGGCGTCAGCACCACAGTGTTGCAGAGGAGGGGAGGCCACTCTAAATAAACATTAAATTCCCACACACAGCGTCACTTCGGAGGGATTCCTATAGCAGACCTGAAATGGGGGAGGTGTGTGTACTTTTGCTTTAGATTCGTCTCTCCATCAACAGACCTGCTAGATACACACTTGCGTATGAACACACACAGTTATCGTCCCCCCAAACCAAAAACGCTGCCAAAACACACGTCAATTCCTCAGAGGAACCCCTACAGCCTCTCCCGCTCTGCAGCATGGAGCTCCCCGCCTTACCACACGCACACTAACACACCTACTCGTTCTCCTGCTCTCTTCCACTAATATTCTACTTAATGGCAGTCTCTGTACAGGAGTCTGTATCTTAGACCTCATATTCTCTCCCTCTATCTACCTCTTTCGCTGTCATTCCCTCTCCAGATCCACAATCTCCATGTGTCCTTGTTGTCATGGTCTAGTTAACCTTCAAATGTCCCTCTATGTTTCACTGCTCCGGGTCAAACCTGTAGCTTTGCTTTGTCTGCTTTCACTCAACCTGTTGGGTTTCTGGACCGTTTCGTCAAAATAAACTGGACTTGTGACTCTTTATCGTTCTCTTTTTGATTTGTTGGTCTTTTTTCCTATGGTACGAGTCATTTCTAATTCATCGGAGCTGAATTTAACCTCATTTGAATTAGCTAGTTCGAATCTCTATTATAAATTGAAAGATGGCAAATTGAAAAAACAGGTTTTTTTATGGAATATTGACTTATCTGTGCACTTTACTTCATTAAAATGATGTGTGGTTGACCCCCTTTGAAATGACTTCTCATCACTTCCTGTCATGAAGAACGGCGCAAATGCGTGATTTCTTCATGGGAGGGTGCCGATGGGGAGTCCAGTGGGGAATAATCTTCCACGACTGACTTCAAACTCGCTTTTAAATCTGCAACCATTTTGTTGGTAAAGCCGGAAAATCAAGCCCTACATTTTCTCTCATTTCAGAAGCTGTTTTACTTCTATATATGTCACTATATAGAAAGAATATGATCGTTACTTCCATCTTATGCCTCTTAACATTGGTTGAGCCAATTGTTGTATCAATCTGTATGGGATTTTTACATGTTTTGATAGCATTACAAAAGGCTTACTTATAGTTGTCGAACATAGTTTTCTTTATATATTTAATCATGATGGGAGAATTCTAAGTATCATTTAAAATCAGCTTTAACGAATTCCATTTCAGTTAATTACAGAAATCCAGCAGGATTTCAAAGGATTACTGAACTGTGAATGGCAGCTGAGGTGAGAAAGCTGTAAAGGACTCAACGACAGAGATTGTTTTGAAATTAACAAGCAAGAAAGGGAGTTTAGCATGATCAGGATTAAAAATACAGTTTTATAAAATGAAAGCAAACATTCACCAGGGAGCTTGAAAGTTTGGCTCACGCTTCGGCGAGGTTTGTTTGAAGTGCACTTCAGAGCCGAGTCAGTGTTACAGGTTAGGAAATGAGGTGGAGTATTTTCTTAAGAGTCAGTACAGGAAAGAAAGGAGTGGACCGACACATTTGGAGCGTGTGTAGGTCTTACCTTATTTAAACTGCACACTGTCCAAGGAACATAATATACATCATTGCTCAGTATGTTTGTGTGTATAGGTTTGGCATTACTTGCGATGTGCAAATGTTTGAAAATGATTTCACAAAATATGAAGAAACATGTGAAAAGTGATTTGTGAGGACATTTAAGGTCAAATGAGATTAGTTACCTGGTAAGAAATCAAATGTAGTCTGAGGTACGTGTGCATGTGTGCAATTTTCCTGACTAAACTAAATCTGATCAAAACACTTTTATGAATGATAAAAACAATAATTCTTTTTTTAAATGTTTAAAAATACAAAAAGATTTTTGTTAAAGCATCCGTAACACACACGGGGTTTCTGCCAATCTCAAATTAATCTTGAGTACCTATAGAGTAGTATTGCATACTTCGTATCTTCAAAGAGTATTTAGTTTGATCACATTTATATAAGATAGATACAGCTGCACTATTATTTCCGAAAGCATAGGCGCCTGCGGGGGGGGGGAGTGGTAGGCTGAACTAAAGCATGTGCGCACACATTGCCAACAAAACACAGACATCAGTTTCACTCACTGCATGCGGTTCATGTCCTCCATCTTTTAGTGCTGGGACGGCTCCATATATCAGTTTCAAACGATCTCCAAATCCAGCGTTATACAAACAAACACCTAAGCCTCGCGAACATGCTCTCTTTCTCCTGCACACAAGTGAAAGTGACGTCTGCGCATGCTCCTTCTCTGACGCATGGGCGTGCAGTGTGCTTTTCCGGGAGAATTGTCAGATAAGCGACTAAGAAAAATTGTTACGAAACAGTTTTATATGTTCGAAAAAACTTTCAGAAATCTGTACGATCGCTGGGGGAGTGTATCGAGCACAGAAATACTACGTCGTACACACAACTCGTTTTTGACAACTTGACCATGTTAGGAAATGAGCAGACAGCACGTTTAACATTGTAAAGAAGTCCGAGGGCATGACACACCGTTCCATCACCCCATTAAATTTGGTATATTTAAAACCAGCTATATAAAAAACAAAAGTCTATAGTACAACACCATTTAGTAACACGTGTGTGAAAGGTGGAAAAACTTTGTAAGACTGAACTGCCCATGTCAGCTCAATTGAACAACCTTGTGAATTATGAAAGTGACGACAATTTATTTTAAAATTGAGAATAATCACATGAGTTCATGTTAATGTGAGGGTGTGTGTAACCCAATAACCTCGGTCAGTCCCATGATCCCTCATTGCTAGGAAGTCCACACCCACATCTCTGTATCTGAGCCATCTCTGTCCAGCTCCACTGCGTCCAATATGGGGAATCCATTCCTGAAGCGTACCGTTCCACCTCAACAGCAGTCACATGGATCCATTTCAACTCCGTCCAAGGACTCCACGAACATTTCTGACTGCTTTCTCCCACTCTGAAGTTTCCACAGAAACATGCCAAGAAGAAAATTTTAAGAGGCAGACTTAAGTGCAATTATTGTGATTTTGTTTGCATATTACAGTGGCAGACTGACCCAGAGTCCATTGTGGGTGGAAAGTTTGACTTAAGAGGTGTGAGGTGTTAAGTGTGCGTTTCTGTGTGTATTTGTGAGTTTTTTTGTCAAATATCTTTATAAAGAATGTTGAGCAAAGTTACATTAAAACTATATGACAATTAACTGTCACGTATGAAGAAGATTGGACGCTGTTTAGTTATTTACAAATTGAACTAATGTGATTTCCTTTTACAGGCTGTTGACATTTCTCTCAGTACACTAACAGAGTCGTTTTAAATTGGGAGCACTTCATCTTTCATCAAGTTAAGAAATCTGACAAGTTTCCTTCATCTCAGTAATTGTGTGTTGACAGAGTTGCTGTAGCTAGCGTTAGCTATCATTCATCATTTAGTTATCAGAACATGTAAAAGCCAGAGTATTGCCTCTATTTCGTAGTCCACTGTGTTTCCTTTGGTTCGCCGCATTAAAAAAAATGCATTGGTGTATATTTGTACTAAGAAAGACATTTTAAAAACGAAGAAAAACATTTACCTGAGGAAGGCGCCGCGGTCGCGTCTAAAACGCGTGCACGTGCTGCCAGCAACGGCTTTTAAAGTGACAGTCTTGCTAATAATTAAGCGGTATGGATGTGTGAAATTTAGTTCTTGCTCAATGGGATTATCGTTAATTATTTTCTTCTTAATTTGATTTTTTATTATTTTATTTTCTCCCATATGAATTCGCCAAACTTTGCACTGCGATATTTGCATGTTATAAATAAAACACTAAAGCCCGGTTTCACGGACACGGTTTAACAGGACTATGCCTTAGTTGAATTAAGATATTTATGTCCATTTTATAAAAAATGCCTTAGAAAAATACATTACTGGTTTGCATCTTGAGACAAATCAATGGAACTTACTATGCAAGTTATATACAGTAAAGACCAACGTCATTTTAGTTCACTAAAATTAAAACTTTGAAAACGTTCCTGTTCATTGAAATCAAATATTGACCTACAACATTTACATTTATGCATTTGGCAGACGCTTTTATCCTACACATTTGTTTGTGCAATCTCCAGGGATCGAACCCCCGACCTTGCGTTGAAAACGCAATGCTCTTACCACTGCGACAGGAAAGTGTTTAAAAAAAACAAATGTTTCGAAACAAAATGAATGTTGCGTCAAAAATAAACTGAAGTTAGTTTAAAGCAGTGAAATAATTAAATTAAAAAACCTTAAATTAAACTAAAATAAAAGTTAAATAAACGTATATAGCAACATTAAAAATAAACCAATATATTATAAGATGAAAAAAGCATAAAACAAAATTGCTAACACTTTTGACTAAAATGAAATAAAGGCTAATTTAAATATTAATACAACTAAGATAAAAACTTTAATAACTCTTAAGACAGGTCACACATTCATTTTAGTCTGGGACTAACCTGAGTGAAACCGGGCCTAAGAGTTTATAAATGCACATTTCTCTATACACAAACCTTGGAGTATGAAAACGACACAAATTGTTGTGCACAAGGCCTCAGGTCTCAGTTACACCTTAAATGCTAAGAGTGATGAAAGTCTGAGCACTCAACCTGATCTGGAGTCAGCCACCATGTGTAACAGGAGCGCTCTGGTTTAATTTAGTCATAGCAGGGGTGCAAACAGGTCCTGCATGTCTTCATTTGAGACCGGCCCACATACTGCTGACAGCAGCGCTCAGCATCTCTTACAAACAACCCTGAACTTCACAGTTTCTAAAACATTTATTATAAACTTATAAATTTCACATGTAAAAGAAACATGGCACCCTGTTTTAAGGGGGAAAGTCACATTCAACCTCACATTCGGTTTTACCCCAGATTTATATCATACACAGAAATGGGTGTGTGACATGCATGTGAAGTTGCTCACTGACAGAGTTAAAACATCCTTGTCGAAACATATCATAATGTTAGATTATGTTACTCTTTCAAATCTGTAGTGAGTAGTTTTTTAAAAGCTTAAATATTTGTGTCTATCCCTGTTCAACATGCAGCTATAAACAAGCCATCTGTATGTTGCTTTTCCCCCAAAAGTGTAAACAGTGTAGCTCTTTGGCGCTATCAAAACATCACTGTTTGTTTGTGTATCCCGACCAGCCAGACACAGCAATATTGGTTCACCCAATGTCTTAAGTTTGGAGGGGAGGTGACCATCTGTTTTGTTATTTTGTGACACTTGTTGCATGAACATTTCAGTGGCACGAAACACGTCTCCGCTAATAACTTTCCATCGCATCCTTAACTCTAAAAAAAAAAAAAAAGATCTGGATCATTCTAATGGTGATGCATGCTTCATTTGTGGAACTCGAATTTCCATCCTCGCTAGACTGTCGCCTTTTTAAGGCGCTGAAAGAAACCCTCCAAATTGAAATGTCCTGGAACCCTCCACTACTTCTTGAGTGTACCTTATGCTAACAGAGGGAATGGTAGCACACACACATGTCTTTCACAAGGCAGAGACTTAGTGAAGGAGAACAGTTGGCAGACAGTTTTTAGTGCGTAATTGACTCTGCCGCTTTTAGAAGGTTACACAAAGAAACACAGTTGACTCCACTTTCACACACACCCATCCTTTTCCTAAACATGTTTCAAACACGGCTCTTTCATATTTGTGTATTTTCTCTTTAAGGCTTTTGAAAATGAGTTCAGTTCCACAGAAAGAGTTTCCCGGTATGCGAGTGTGTATGTGTGTGAGTGTGTTTCCGCCTGTGTTCACTTCATTACATTTTAAGCATTCGACGGGGAGCCAGAACTGCTTTTCCCATTAAAGCACCTGTGATTTCCATAACACACAACATCTACTACACTACACACATGTACTGCATCTCATAAAGCGACACACCTATACAATCACGCACAGAGCACACATGTTCACTTGGTTACACAATACTGCATATACACAAACGCTTCATTTACACCAGCACAAGCATTTACAGGCTCACACATTCATAGTGCATTACCATAAGCACGTCTCAAGGCACATTGCACATGCCCTGAAATATGTGTCCTTAATGTCACAGAAACAACAACTTATTTGTGTAGTAGTACAACACAATTGGGAAAGAATGCATGTGTATATTCAGCCTTTAAAGTGAAGGCAGTTTCACCAGTTCGCCTTAGCAGATAAATAAAGCTGGATGGATGGTATGTGTATTTGGTGTGCTGTCTGGGGACAGGGCTCCGAGCTCAGTATTTGGCTGATCCCAGAGCGCTCCCCCCCGGGTTTACTGAGGTGAACGTGGTGATGGTGAGGAGTCGGGGTGGCTGCGAGAATGTAGAGAGGATGGAGGTAAGGCTGTTAACTATTTATAGAGCTCGCTCTCGAGCTGATAGGACGGGTGGTGTGATTGCTGATGAGGAATTGGCTGTGTGGATTATTTGCACGTGCTCCTCACACTTTGTTTATTAAACATCATGTGTTTTCCGCATACTTTCGAAAAACACATTCCACCAACAGCAGGCATGACACTCCACTGCTCTGAACAGATCCATTGTTGTGTGTTTCTCTTGTGACTTCAATTTCAGCTGTTTTCCAACCGTTGCTCATTGTGGCTATTATGCTCCTGTGGTCAAGCATCCCATAATACTCGCACCATTAACCCACTCACATGGTTACTGGAGGGTATTTTTGTTCGCCAGTTATGCTGGAGACGCTGGCTACACTAGTCGGTGGTGGGAATGGCGACTGCAAGGGTCGGTAGCCCACCTGAGCGGGATCCAGGAAAGCCTGGGCATGAGAAACCGGGTGGGCAAAGCCAATGTATTGAGGATGTAAGTACTGCCCCTGGTGAGGAAGAATCTGAGTCGCTTGTTGGCAATTGAGTACGGAGAAGTTGGTGGGCATGTTGACGTAGACGCTGGCATCTGGGGGCAGGCAGCAAGAGGCCTGGGCACGTAGCATGGGGGCAGGTGCGGGGCGGTGCGCGGAGGGAGGAGCCGAGGAGCTGGAGGAGGTGGCGGTGCTTGACTGGCGGGAGGAGGAACCTCGTGATGTGCCTGTGCTGGCCATCATAGGGATCGTCTCTAGAACACGGGCACTGCTGGACCCACCTCCTGATCCGCTGCCTGAAGAAGGTTCATGTTTGGGGCGTAGACAGCGACAGCAGCACACTGCAACCACAGAGCCCACCAATACAAACGCCACAAAGACTGAGCCAACGATGAGGAAGGGAACATAGATGGGTACTGCAGAGAAGAAGGAAAATTAGAACATGATACAAAACATTGCTATGTCTCAATATGTAAAATAATAATAATTTCATGTTTGTTTCCAAGATATTTTATGAAGGTCGTGGAGTGTGGCATCTTAGTGTTTTTTTTTAGTGTTATTGGTGTCATTTATGTCTTGAAAACGGACATCACTTTTAAAATATCAATTGGGAATTTCCATAGCAATGGCCGCTAATAAAGTTAAGTAATACAAAGTAATCCAATCTTTGTCATGTAAAGTATTCATGCCATCCAGCTGTATTCAATGCAATTGATACTAGGAAAGCATAATATTACAATATGTGAATCTGACCCCCTAATGACAAAAATAAGGAACACTGCTGCTTGGCAACATGGTGGACTTTGGGGAGTTTGGTTTGTGTGTGGCCCTTAAGCATTGTTTCCACATCTCATTTAAAAGCACTTATTCGTTTCAAATTCCAGACTGCATCCAACGCACCTGTGCCTCCGAGGCCGTAAGAAAGACGAGCATATCAGCGCTGTGACTTGAGCTCATTGTGACTTTCACACCTTTACGAAGAAACAATCAGGTCGTTTGTAGCCTGAAGCATTCCTGAACCTTGTTGTTGAATTAAAAAAAATATGGCATGAAAGAAATTGATATGTGTGCAGTGGTACTGAGGCTCAAGTATTTGATGTGAATGTATTTATATCTTTAAAAGAGCACTCACAGGATTAGGAGAAAGAAGGAATGAAAGACGAGATGTTGCCCCAGCGGCTTGTCCCCAGGGGACCGGAGCCCCTCATTAACACTTATTAACACAGTTTTGATCTGTTTTAATCCGCTGCCACCAGTGGTGACCTCTCTGTCCTTTCTGCTTGATTGTTTGATGTAGATAACCCCCTAAAAAACATCCATTATAAAAGTGACCTTTATAGGTTATTAAGACTTCTAATCACCTGAGGGAAGTTTTCAGGATTTCCCTTTGTAGTGTCTGATCAGATCACCAGCTGAATCACGTCATCCATAACAACCATGTAATATCACTTTTGATTTTACTACAGGAGCTAAACAGAGCCTTAAAATACTGTTATTTCATGATAACATTATTAAATCAAGGACATGATCGCTCAAGTAAAAATGTCAGGGGAGTCATTTTAACAGGAGCTCTTTTATGCTTAGTTGTTACAGTAACAGTGGGATTTTTCAGTAAATGACCAGACTTTTGGCAAGCTTTGCCTCAATGCTTTGGGGATCAGTAGTTGTATTCACAGTTACAAAGGGGGATGGAAAAAACAATAGTCTGTTATAATACAGGTTATTTTAACTGAATGTGTGATATCAATTTTCCTGATAATTCAAAATTTTTGGACGTTTTAATGTCTAATAAGATCGAATGTTTTTGGGACCTTTAAGTGTGTGCGTGTGGCCTTGTTTTTATATCCCAGTGGGGACTTACCTAACCTGAATGCACAGCCACTCATGGGGACTCGTGTCACCAAAATTGAGGTCCCCATGGGCAGAAAACTTAAAAATCGTACAGAACAAATTTTTTTGAAAATGTTAAAAGTTTAGGGGATAAAATATACAACTTGTACGGTATAAAAATAATGACCTATGTACTGTCCCCACGGAGATAAAAAAGAGACGTGTCTGTGTGTAGAGACCACTCTACAAACTGAAATTATTTTGAGTCTTTATGAATTTGCATATGTCTAAACCAGTAAAACCTTTCTTCCAAATTCAGGACAAACAGGTGAAAATAATTATTGAGGGGCAATATTTGCAGATCTTGAAAATAAGTTCATATTCCTGTTTTAACACTGTGAATTTACATGTATTTTAGGATTAGTTCGATAACGAATATATGATGAACTACGCCAGATTTCAGTGTCTGTGCATTCTCTCAGTATTTCACCTTGCTGTTGGGTGACTTCACGTCATTCATAAGCTTTGTTTCTGTTGAAATTCAATAGTCGCTGGGCTGGAACCACAATACATGCAGAAATGCTGTTAAAAGACAAAACTGGAGTGGTCTCTTACTGTACTAAAAACAATGTAAATCTATAAACCTATTTTGGGCATTTGTTTTTATATAACATATACTTGTTAAACAACGCATAGATCTAGTAAATGTAACAGCAACACTAAAGTTCACTGTTAATGCAGAATGATAGCAAGTGTTGCCAGTGCAGACCCCTCTTGTGTCCTTAAAAGGTTTGGGCCCCTTCAACATTACTTCACACCTGTTGCATTATTGTTCAAGTGGAGCCAAGTCTTCAACAGCCAGACAGACTCGGTCAAACTCAAAGGCCACATACCGTAACAAACTACAGTTTCCTTTTGCTTTATGCGTGTTTAAAAAGTTTCCTTTCAATGTTTCCTTTTCATTTTGGTTATAGAACGATGTTACAATTACAACGTTCAAAGAGAGCATTCTTTCATTTTTTTTAGAAAACCTACTTGAACAGCAAAGCTGTGGTAAATATATGTGAATACAAGTTTAATATGTAATGATAGGGAAAAAGTCTATACAAAAATATAATTTTACAGTTCAAGTTATGAAGAAGTAGGTGTCTTAACTAAGGACAAAATCTTATTGAAAGTTTTTTGTCTTTCCTAAATACACCGGAAATTACGCCTGGTGCAAGGTTATACTTTTGAACAAGGCTGTCACCACATCACACTGTAGATCCGGTTAAATCTGAACTTGATCCTCGTGGGGAACCGGACGACTGGGTTCCGCACGCAGACATACAAACTGCGCGCGTGCGTGACTGCTATCCGTAGCTATTTATAACCGAGCGCAGTACAATTTAACATTTGTGAGTGAATGGCCGGTGAGTTGCCAATTTGGATGCCAATTTAACTGCAGCTGTCAAAACCTGCACAGCCATGACATTTAACCCTTAATACTGCCTCTTAAAAATAAAACACAATTAGGGCAAGCGTTTGTGTAACCTCAGTCGGACACACGAAACTCAAAACCAAACTTTTTATTAAATGGGATTTTAAGCGCAAAACGCCCGAGGAACATAACTTGCGCATATATACATTACTGCGCGCGCTGTTTCTCCAAAAGTTATTGAATTAAACAATTTAAACTTTTAGCCGCTGTAAAATTAAATTAACGTAACACAGTCATTCTATAGCCTAAGTAATTCCCTAATTTAATTCAGACAGAGGAAGTGTAATGACCTGGAAGATATTTTTTATTTGGTGTAGTTTTATTTAGCGTATTATTATCAGTGTGTTTGAACACACGACCTTTGTGTTGCTAATGATATTTCAATTGAGCTTGTACAGCAAATAAAAGACACTCGTGTAACTTATACAATGCCAAAGTAGCGGGTTTGATCCCAGGGGATACATACTTAGAAACTAAAACGTAAAGGATAATGCATTGTAAGTCGCTTTGGATAAAAGGCAAAGCGTGTGCCAAATGCGTAAATGTAATACTGTTGTCTCACCCGCGCCTGAGTTTTTGTTGTCCTTTTCTCCGGTGTTGGTATCTTGTGCCTGCTTATCATTATCACATGTTCCCTGGTCCAGTCGGGCTTCTGTGCTGGAGCAGCAGTACCGGAGGTCGCATTTCCCGCAGCAGATGATGGTTCCTGCGCTGTCGTAGCGCTCCGGGCACTGAAAGCCGTCTCGCCAGGCGGCCTGAGAGTCGTGGAAACCGTGACAATATTCCCCACTCGCTTTCACGTTAATGATAGTTAAAAGAGTCAACACCACCGCGACGGCCATCGGGAATCCCGTGCATCCCCGCATGCTCTCTCGCGCGCTTCAGACACAACCTGTGTTACAAAAGTACCTACTTTCTGTTTGCTTTAGATCTGAGTGATCGAATCCGTAAATGTAACTAAGAAAACGGGGAGAGATGGCAAAAAGGATCCAAGCTAACGACTTGAAAAATGTCATTGGACAGAGAAATTCCCAAGTTAATTCAATAGATCAGAATGGCTCCTGTCAAGTATCCGCTTTTCGTCGCCAAATTTCCAGTAGCTGTGTCTCAGGCTTAGTCAAATTAAGACATATTAAAACTCATGAAGGCCATATGAGGTGCGCGTTGCTGCAAACAAATCATAGGTTTACAAAAGCCCATATTCCCGTGAGAAACCTCCAGGACAAACTTTGCATCAATCCAACTCTAAACGGATTTCCTCCACTGCGGAAGAATGGCTGCCCATGTCGCCAGAAAATACACTTCTCAAATATCTTCCCTGGAGATATGAAGAAACCAACACTGACTTGATTAATAATCCAAACACTCGATCCCGGAATGTGTTTTTTTCCACGAAATTTATTTCTTATCATTCAGATAAGTTTTCAAATTCCACATGAGTCCAGTGACTTTTTAGTAAAAGTTTTAGGAAGACTAGTTAACACCTGGTTTCCAAATAGTGTAGACATACGCTGTCAATACATCACCGGTCCGTAGTTAGGATTCTGCATTAATAGACTGAGAGTGATCCGCTGACAACCCTCCTTCATCCTTCGGGTAGCAGCCCACCCGTCCGCCAGCGCATGCGCGCTTTGGCACTCTGGTTCCTAAAATCTCCGCCAGTTGCACAGGACAAACAAGTGTCATTGTGTGTCTGCGGGACGTTTCAGAGGCTGCTTCTGTGCGACGGGTGTTTAGTGCTGTCCGTGGGGATCCCCGAGGACAAAAGGCACGAAACCATGTATTGTGATGCGTTTAGTTCGCCAGTGGTGCACCTCCATTAGAGACCTCAATTACGCCTAAAAGATCCGTTGTTTGAATGATGGGACACTTTGACTAAAAGTATTTACAAAAGAACTAGTCATCGCTAAATAAAAAAACACTTTTACGCATTATCTTTTTACTATAATCAGGCACTTACCATTTTCTTTACACAAATCTATTAAAGTACTTGGCTGCAAGATCCACATAAAGTTGTTTTGTAGTGCGTATTGGTTTGTCTATAGAACGAGTCGACAACGCGCTCTGCTGGTCAGATTGGAGAAAGTTTTTGCGTGTGAAAAGATAGTTGACAAAACCTAAGGAATTGACGACACTGCGCAATAACAGGTCATTTACATTTTATTTTATTACCAGGACTCAGTGGACGTTAATTTTCCTAACGGAAAAAACGACTGCTAACATTTTCAAGTTTCAGATAAAATAAGTAATAAAGTGATACGTTTTCGTTAGGAAGATCTAAGTTGTGAGATCTAACCAATTTGTTTAGCAAGAATGTTGGTAAGAATCTGCTTGTTTTAACAGTTTACTTAGCCAACATATACTGTATCAGCACATAATGTGTTCCAGTTATAAATCATAATGATTTCAATTTACATGTTTACTGAAATAGTTAACAAACGTTAGAATAAACATGCCGTATGTTTTGTCCAACAGTATATTTTGTTTCTATAGGTGACATGTGCATCTGTCAATGTGAGATGTCTTTAGTGTGGATATGGTCCGGGTAAAAGACCTACAACATATTTTGAAGAATGTTAGACCGGCCCTCATTGACTTCCATTGTGTCACAAAATCACTCAACTTTTTCTCAAAATATCTTTTTATGTATTCCACAGAAGAAAGAAATCCATACAGGTTTTCAGCGCCTTTCTGTGTGTTTCTGAGAAAAGTAAAAACAAAATTTTTTGGTTTGAGGATGAAGCACTTCTTTGAGCTTGCTTTAAGCAGGCAATCACCAGAGAACCATAGAGACACTCCCTGGACCAATGACATATCTTGTTGACAAGTTGTCTAAGGGCTCAATTTGGTTGTCTTTTTTTAAGCGATGAATGAATTGGACAATGAAGAATACTATCCATATTGAACATCTTCAAATTCAATTCACTTCATGATGTAATTCCTTGTTTTCAGAAAAATAAATAAACGCAGGACACAGTCCTTTCCATGTGGCTCAAAATATCCGGACCCAGAGCCCCCTCGAAGATCACATAGAACCAGACATCAATAAGACCACGCGGGTAAGAAACCCACTCGCTATCTATCTGAAAATAATCACTCTGTATCTTGCTTTACTCTCAATTTTGAAGGAGATGGTGGTCTAGTGGGTTAAACCACCGAAATGGTAAATCAAAGGTTGCTGGTTCGATCCCAGCAGCCACCACCAGTGTGTCCTTGAGCAAGACACTTTACTCCATGTTGTTCCAGGGGGATTGTCCCTGTAATAAGTGCACTGTAAGTCGCTTTGGATAAAAGCGTCTGCCAAATGACTAAATGTAAATGTATTTCATATGTCATTACTCACCGTAACTACACCGAAGATTAACATCATCATCACAACTCCAGCCATGATCATAGAAGCACAAACAGATCTCATAAACTAACACATCCACCTGACGTTGTATCTATCACAACAATTCAAATATCACCCTCAGCTTACGAGGCAACATCACATGACAAACAGCATAAAATGGGGAACTCACTGTTACAAAAACTCTTTGTGTTGTGACGTTGATATGCCATAGGGAAGTAGCACCTCACTCTTAAAAAAACCCCAAAAACAAGTACCTTTAAAAAAAGTATATTTTTTTAGCAAAAGTGTAAATTTTAAATTTTGATCATAAAAATAAGTAAATTTTAAAATTGTAAACAACTTAAAGGTCCAGTGTATGTATGAACTTTGCATCTAGTGGTGATGTTGACCCTTTCCTCATCCTTTCAAAACACTACGTTGGCTGACACAGAACAATGTCGTCATGTTTTTGCTTTGATGGCGATAATATTTTTTATGAGATGCGTTTTGCACAGCAGTTTGTCCATTAATGGCTACTGTAGAAACAACATGGTGACTTGTGGACCCGTGGTGTATGTAGATAGAAGTAGCTCATTCTAAGATAATAAACATAACTTTTTACTATGTATACTCATCACTTTGTCACGTAGACACTCATCTGAGATTCAACGGGGCTGAAATACAAGAATACAATACATTACAAAGAGAAGAACAAAATAGCAATGACAAGAAGAGATAGAGTCACGTTACTGTAGTGAAGTTGAATCCACTCCTCTGGGCTCTTTCAAACACAGTGAATGTGTATCCGGTGCCAGGAGAGAGAGATGACGCTGTGTCACCGTCACACAATCTTGAATCCATTTGAATCGATCCGCTGTCATACTCCATGACTGCATCTCAATATATAGGCGTAGTTGCTATTGTCATTGTACCATTGCAAAGTAAACTCTGTCTCTGATCGCGCCACGAAAACATTCTGCACGTTATGGACTATGAGATAATGAAGTCCACGAGAAACCAGAAAATATCTAGATTACATATTTAACAGAAGCCCTGAAAGTTTATGCCAGTTGGTGGCAAACATCATCAGAGCTGCAAAGCAAAAATGCCATCAAAACCTGTTCAGAAATTCAAACATTTGTTATCAAGGCTTCAACTTGACCTGAAATATAGAGAAAAAGGACATCATGAAGTACATCTTAATTTGTGAATGAACAATTATAATAAATAAACATTTGATTTTATTTTTTATTCATAACTCATAGTCGATTCTCCAACTCACGTGTTTCGGTCTGACAATCAGACAATTTTAGAAGACACAAGATCAGACCTCTGCCCATTATCAGTCAAATGCACGAAGGGGCGATTCACATTTTGCGTCTAAAACCGCGCGGAAAAAGCAAACCGTACAGCTTTGTCATGCAGTGCGGCATTCTGAAAAGTTGAACTATTTTCATCTTCACTGCTTAAACTTCCTGTGTGGATCACCACCCTGTTTACTCTTTCACCATCTCGTCATTAAAAGAAAAAAGTTCCCCAAAGACCAGTTATTACAGCAATCAGTGTTTGTACTGTTTTACTGCAGGTGGCGCTTTTACACACCTTTGGGAAACAGTACAGAATCCCAGAACGTATATGTTTTAGCAGTTTTTAATGATTGTTGTGTAATCTGGGCTGAATCTTTGACAATTTTTTTTAATTATCTCAGCTGTTTGATCAAAATGAGGCATTTTTGAAGAAACCTACCCACATCTATGGAGTGATAAAAAAACGAACCAATGAAGAGGAAGATATACGGTTTCTTTTGTTTAAAAGCTGAGACTCTGTTCTTTCATTGGACATATTGTTTGTCCATATAATCTTTACAGAAAATGTACTGTGAGCCATTAAAGTTTGGTGAAAATGTTAAAAAACGCTGGCATAGGCTGGCAACATTTTAATACTGTATGATGTTACCTAAACAATCAATGACAGTTTTTATGTTTAGTCATAGTTGTTTAAGGGTTTCTTGTTTGTCATGAGTCAATAGACTGTCCACTGATCTGCAAAACAATCACCCAGGTCCTCCACAATCTTTGCTTTTTCAGCATTTCTGGATATTTGACTCATGTCCAGCAGGTACGATGTTGATTCCTCTTTTCACATTGAGGACAATCAAGAGACTCATACATAGATATTTGTAATAAACTACAGCTTCTGTCAAGAGAACGAGCCTTACAGATAAATATCACATTAAGATAACGTGGCTTAAAGAACGACCATGGAAAACCATATTAAATACATTTGTTAATCACTGAAATCAAATCAACACGATAACAAAAACGTTTTATGTTCTCAGCTGCCTTGAGCCGGTATGCGGTGCCCTCATAGTTCTAATGGGGAAATCAGGCTAAAATGATTAATGCTTAACGTAAGATTTATCCTTGAGGAATCGTTGTTTTGACTGAACCAAGAGTTTATTACAAGTAAGGTTTGACAGAATGTTGTGTTTTCCTTGTCGTTGTTTAGGCATTTAATGCGTGTTAGAAAGTCCCTATTATCAGACTCTGTTCATCTCGTCGCAGACAAGTTTACAAGCCACTTTTCCTGCGTTTTTTTAATCTTGTATTTTGCCCCTTATGAACAGCAACGTTTGCCACACAATAAGAACCGATTTAGGCAACTATAAACAACGCAAAATAAGGCATTTTGAGATTGTGCGATTCCTTTGTAGAGCAGAAAATACTTCATGGCCACCATCTGTACTTCGCGATACTTAAACGCAGTAACGTGACATGTGCAAATACCCTATCCTGCATTGAGAAGGACAGCCTATCTCATTAACTTACAGACACAGAAATACATACAAATAAATGGTACAAAGTTAATATTTTTGACAGTATTTATTTATCTATTTATTTATTTATTTTTGCCTGAATTGATATTTAATTATAAATGTCTGTGTTTATTTACTTATGTATGCATGCATTTATTCATATTTTTTTTTATTCTTGGTAATTTGTTGTCTTGCCTTTCTCACTCCAAGTCTTTGATAACCATTAATAAACCACTTATAAATGATTATAAACACAATTAATAGTAGATTGATGTGGTTAGGATTTTTTTTAAATGTGCCTGGAAAAAAATATGATCAATAATAATAATAAGTAAAGGCCGCACTGTTTTTATTTTTCCAAGTGAACAATCTGTTCTGATCATGTGCGTTTCATCTGCCTTAAATTAAATCATATCAGCGATGTCGACACAATTACTGTATTAAGTCTAAATGAATGCTTGACAAGCTTGAGTTTGAACAATTTCGTATGACAATAAACAATTGATCAAGTCTAACCAATAAATTATATTTTTTGCCTTTATTGGACAGACAGTAATTTTTGGAGAGCACATGAAGCGTAGTGGCTGAGAGAGGGGGTGGGGTCGGGAAAGGACCACGAGCCGGGAGTCTGACTCGGGTCGCCCGGATGCACCGGCGCCATATGTCAGAACACGAAGCGCTCCACCATCGGCTCTGACCCAAGTCTAACCCTCTTTAACTGGAGCCAAAACGTTTCTGTACTGCACGTACACAGTAGTGAAGTATTGAAATGACTTGAGAAATGAAAACGTTGTTTTCACGTGGGTAAACTGAGTGTTTGCTGGCTTCATTTCACCACGGATTCCTTTGTGAACAAGGCACAGCCTGACGCTGGATTTGCGCAGACTAGATAAAACAGCAGTTCTATCTTATGCGAACAAAAATATTTTTATGTTGCACCACGATTACTTTTTTTTAGATATCGCTTGATATCTCTAGCGTTACGTGTCTAGCTTCAATGTAAAACCTTCTTATTCAAACTAGTCCTAGGTTTTTTGAACGATAGGTTCAGAGAAAGAGAAATACCAGCTACACTCAGAGAGATGACAAGTAGATTTTCTTGAGCCCTGCTCTGGAGCAGAAGTTGCTATGGTTATTTACATTGGAACCACAACTTGAGGTTATCAGGCAACTTACCAACTTAACGGTGTGCCGCATGACAAACTTTGGAATACACCCCTATTGGTCCTAACACCTGACGTTCCATTCACTACATTACTATAGCACGCTGATCTGAAATAAACAAAACACAAGTTTTATGACAGTGACAAGTATGCTTGGTACAAAGAGTATAAACCACAGCTGAAACAGATGCAAAGAAAGCTAAAACACAGTACCTAAAACCACTTGTGCTCAAAGATCTCTTCCAGCTGGATCCGCTCTTCTGGATTCTTCTGCATACATGCTTGAATGAAATCGCAGCATTCTGTGCAAACAAAAAAGTAATTTGATGTCATACCTGCTCTGACTGATTCTAAACAACTTTTATATTAATACTAGTTATCTGTGTGGTATATTTCAGAATTAGTGGGTCTGATGAAGATCTTACCTTTAGTCAAACTGTCTTTGTGCCAGATCTTCTTATTGATCCGGTCCTGGTCATTACAGTCGGGATATTTCCCGCAAACCAAAGTGAACAACACTACACCCAGTGAGTACACCGTTGCTGGCTTGCCGTGGTACTTCCCCGTGTCGAAGAATTCGGGGCAAGTGTAGAGCCTTGTGCCTAAAGAAAAGCGTGCAAAAAATGTGACATCTGAAAAGTTGGCTGAGGCACTATCTGCAAATATCATTTTAGTATTTAAACTCCTGTTCATAAACAAAAGTGATAAAACATACCTTTATACTCTGTGTAAGCCGAGTTTTTAAATAGATCGCCGCATCCGAAGTCGATCAGTTTGATCTCCATCGTGTTCGGGTTAATAAGGAGGTTATCCATTTTTATGTCCCGATGGAGAACCCCCCGCATGCAGCAGATTTGAGCGGCTTCTATCGCTTGCCACAAGATAAGTTGTGCTTGGTCTTCGGTGACGCACCCTCTGTTGCGGTTCAGAAAAGCGCTCAAGTCCTCACAGGGAGAAGGGCGCTCCAGGACCATTACATAGCGGTCCAGACGGTCCTCCCAGTCAAGAAACTGGACGATCGAAGGTACATATTTTCCCTCACAGGCCAGCATTTGAAGATAGACCTCTCGAGGAAGGACTTCAGGATAACCCGGCTAGAAGATAGACATTTTTTATCAAACAAGGATCTAGCGCAGTCTTGACCAACCTTAGGTTTGTGTACTAAAAAATCTTTGACAATGTTTTCAGCTGAATAATAACACAAGATACTTACGATGTTGATATAATCCTGGATTACATCTTCAGTCTTCATGACTATTTTCACTGCCACCTGATCAACAAAACAAAACATGGATTTGATTAATCATTCATCCTGAACACAACTTTACTTTAATACATTTACAACATTAAAGAGCATGTTTGGTCAGGTTCGAATGGATCAAAGTACTAACGTCGATGAGATTAGACACATTACAGTTTGATAATATCAATAGTGAGAGATTTAAAAATGAGGACAAGATCGAAAACAAAATCGAACCTTCAAGCCATCCTGCACACGCGTTCCCTCAAAGACTTTTCCGAAGCCGCCTTCGCCCAGCATTGGGCCGATCTCGTACTGGCAGCAATTGATTTCTGTTAAAAGATAAATGCAGCAACCATGAATCACCAAACGCAAGCAATATTTATTTACCCAAAACTATTCAACAATATTTGTAAAATATATTGTTGTCGTTAAAAAAAGATTATTTCCGTTTTATAAATTGTGTTGTGATTATGAAAGTAAACTCACCCTGAATGCTCACACCAGGATTCTCAGCACCCTCCTGCTTCTCTTTAGACTGACCGTTTGAAGTGCCAATGATTAAAATGTCATATCCGGCATCATCTGGATACCTAATGACATTATCGCCTGCAGAGTGGACGGGAGACTGGAGGCCATCTTTAGTATATTTGTCCTGAAACGAACAATAATATAGGTGGTGTATTGTGTAAAATAAGTATGTGATAGTCATATACTGACTCGCCAACTTTCAGATTTCACAATAAGCCAAGAACTTAATCAAAACCCTTTTTTGTTGGGTGTCAGGCGCATAAACAGCTCAGTACCTGAAACCACTCGTGGTAACGGATCATTTCAAGACGAATACGTTCATCCGGATTCTTCTGCAGACAATCCTCAACCAACCGGCAGCATTCTGTTCAGAAAGACAAAAGACGATTATCATCCCGAACCGTGAGTTCATCTGAATATCACAGCTCCAATCATTCATCATCTTATTCAATTATTTTAAGAAAGCACTCGTTCTGTTGTCTATCATTCAGAACAAAAGTTGGTCTGATGAGGATCTCACCTATAGTCAAGCCATCTTTGCACCACCTCCTCTCATCGATCTGGTCCAGGTCATCAATGCGAGGGAATTTCCCGCAGAGCATGACAAATAACAGCACCCCGAGCGAGTACACCGTCGCTGGCTTTGCATAGTACTCGCCCTTTACGAAGAACTCAGGGCCTAAGTAGACGTCTGTGCCTGAGGAGAACAGATTAGTGTGCAATAAATGTGATGTCTCAAAAGTGAGCAGAGGCATTATCTGCAAATTTCATCTAGTGTTTATGTAAATGCCTGTTTATAAAGGAAAGTGATAAAACATACCCATAAAATCTGTGTAAGCCGAGTTTTTAAACAGAGCGCCACATCCGAAGTCGATCAGCTTGACCTCCCTCGTGTTCGGGTTAATGAGGAGGTTTTCCACTTTTATGTCTCGATGGAAGACCCCCCGCATGCAGCAGATTTCAGCAGCTTCTGTCGCTTGCTTCAAGATAACCTGCGCCGTATTCTCGTCGAGTCTGCCTCCTGCGTGGTTCATGAATCTCAACACATCCTCACAGGGAGAAGGGCGCTCGAGGACCATGACATAATGGTCCAGACGGTCCTCCCAGTCCAGAAACTGGATGATCGAAGGAATATATGTTCCCTCACAGGCCAGCATTTGAAGACCAACCTCTCGAGGAAGGAGTACAGGATAACCCGGCTAGAAGAAACACATTTTTTTTTATCAAACAAGGATTTAGCACAGTCTTAAACAAACTTCCGTTTGTGTTCTTAAACAATGAAGTTGTTTTTAATTGAATGACAACATAAGCTACTTACGATGTCGATGTAATCATTGATTACAAACTCGTTCTTCCAGACAATTTTCACTGCCACCTGATCAACGGAACAAAAAATGGATTTGCGTAAACATTCATCCTGAACACAACTCCACTATCATACATTTACAACATTTAAAAGGACATATGATACATTAAGGTATGGAAAAAAATAGGGCGAGATATCAAAAAAAGATGAAGACAAGACAGAAAAAAACTAAAACCTTCAAGCCATCCTGCACACGGGTTCCCTCATAGACTTTTCCAAAGCCGCCTTCCCCCAGCATTTGGCCGATCTCATACTGGTTGAGATTTATTTCTGTTAAAAGATAAATGCAGCAGACATGAATTATCAAACATAAGCAATACTTACCTTTTAAAAATGTTAAATCGTGCTGGGATTGTGAAAGTAAACTCACCCTGAATGTCCACAACGGGATTGTTTTCCTCCAACTCCACTTTAGACATCCATTCTCGATACAGAATGAGATCCTCGTTTTCAGAGCGGACGGGAGTCTGGAGGCCGTCAACAGGATCTTTGACCTGAAATGAACAATAATAAAAGTGGTGTTGTGTACAAATATATGATATTGACATATGTTGACTTTCAGATGACAGAATAAACCAACAACTAAAATCAAAACCCATTTGTTTGCTAGGTGCTCCATACCTGGAACCACTTGTGTTTAAAGATATTTTTCAGACGAATACGTCTATCTGGATCCTCCTGGAGACAGTCTTCCAACAAACTGCAGCATTCTGTTCAGAAAAATGGAAGAGGCGATTATTACCTTAAACCGTGAGTTTATCTGAATGTCACTTTAAACGTCACACCTGCTCTCATTCATCATCTTATTCAATTATTTTATCAAATCGTTATTTTTTCTATCATTCAGAACTACAGTTGGTATGATGAAGATCTCACCTTCCGTCAAGCCTTCTTTAGACCAGATCGAGTTCCTGTCATTGCAGTCGGGGAATTTCCCACACAACATTGCAAACAACAGCACCCCGAGCGAATACACCGTCGCCGGCTTTCCATAGTATTCGCCCGTTCGGAAGAACTCAGGGCAGAAATAATCTCTCGTTCCTAAAGAAAACAGATTCATGTCACCGTTTACATTGCCACAGCATTTCATAGCTACTAAAAGTGAGCCTAGCACTGAATCTGAATGATGTCATCTTATTTATACAAACGGCCATGTGTCTGACATACCTGTAAAAGTCTTGTAGGCAGACTTATGAAGCAGCTCGCCGCACCCAAAGTTGTCAAGTTTGAGGTCCAGGGTGTCTGCTTTTATGAAGAAGTTCTTCAGCTTGATATCCCGATGGAAGACGCCCCGCTTGCAGCACATGTGGGCAGCCCAGGTTGCCTGCCACATGATCTGCTTGGCTGACGACTCATCGAGCTCTCCCCCTTTACTGGCGAGAAACTCATCCAAACCCTCGCAGGGAGAAGGGCGCTCCAGCACCATGATGAGGCGGTCTGGAAACTCCTGCCAGTCCACAAGCTGCAGAATCTCATGAACGACGTCTCCCTGACAGGCGAGTAGGTGAAGACCCACCTGACGTGGAAGGGGTGCAGGATAACCCGGCTGGAAGACAGACAAATTTCAATTTTGGAAAAACTCAAGACAATATGTGAATGTTAAAAGTGAGGAAGATGTTTTCAGTTGAAGAGGAACAGGTACTACTTACGATGAAGATATAATCCACCCGCTCCATGGTGTTGATGTATTTCACTAGCACCTGATCAACAAAAGAAAGATATGATTTACAGTCAAGTCGTGCAGTAAATAGTGGACATAAAATACATTGAGAAGATTTTTAAAGGATAGAGTGAGATATTAAACAGATGAAAAACTTTTTTCTGAGTATTTACCGCAAGTAAATAAAAAACAAACCTTCAAGTCATCCTGCACACGGGTTCCTTCATAGACAGATACTAAACTGTCTACCGCCAGCAGTTCACCGACCTCATACACGCTGGAGTTGATCTCTATTAAAAGAGATCCATAAATGTAGTCAACATTAAAACCATTTTAACGATATTTCTTCCAATTACATACGAGCAAAAGTGTGAATGTGTATGTTGGGATTTTGGAAGTAAACTCACCCTGAAAGATCACACCAGAGATCTCCTCGTCTTCCAGCTTCTCTTCAGACTGACCGACTGATTGAGATTGCTGGACTTCTGCACCCCCGTCTGCCTCATTTGGGCCTGGATTTTGAACATCACCGCTGTTCAAATCCAACCCAAATTGCATTTGGGAGTTAGAAAAGACTGGATTCTCCATATCTGTGAGTGGATCCTGACTGGTGAGGATCTCCGGGTCACCGTTGAGAGTTTCCGGATTTTCCAGGATCTCTGGAATGACACCCTGTCCGGACATCTCATCTGTAGAGGGGAACGAGTTCAAACACAATCAAATTATGAGACTATTTATGGAATGAGGAACACGTACATTAATAATCAATCCTTTTGATTGCAGGATATTGAAAAGCGACAGGAGAGTTTCACAGTACAGATTTCACTCCGATTCTCAACAAAAGTGTCATGGTTCAGGGTGAGGCGAGGACAGAGGACCCAGACGCAGACAGCGGGTTAACAAGACATTTAACAATAAATACAAAAGTGGAAAACAAAAACCCACAAGGGGGTAAAACAACACAACAAAAAGTGTGCTACAGGAATAAAAGACTCACTACACTAAACAAGACTAACTATAACATTTACATAAACATACACTAACTATTAAAAACTAAATAACAGAAAATAACGGAGACGAAAAGGCCGGAAACACAGAGGAGACTCAGAGAGACTGACAACATCCAGACTTCAAAAATGAATTCATTTTATCCAGTGAATTAAAAGATTTACGTTATATATCTGATCATTAGTTATTAAACATTAAAGTTTGATTGAAATATTGTGAAGAAGTTCACACATCTTTAAGATGATAACCTTCATAAACTATTGATTTGCGGTCATAATCCTTCATAACACTTTTCATGTTCAAAAGTTTAGGGTCACTTGTGTATGCTTAGGTGTTGTAACTTACACAAAAATATATATTTGTGCAAACATATTATACATTGGGTTTTGCGCATTGTGTGACATGGAGCAAATCATGCTTGAAGTATCCAGACGTAGATTGACAGAAACTCATTGAATGTTTTTAAGCATCTCACAGAAAGATGTTAACAAGTGATCTGGACCATAAACATTTCAAGGGAAGGTAAACAAAGTAATGACATATTATTGACCTTCGGCTGCCACAGAGACCAACGTTACATCAGTAACAGGAGGTCTCTCCTCATCCACAGTCGTTCTCCACGTCCAGAATAAGTCGACTTCCTCGTCTTCTGCTTCACAACTCTCATCTCGATCTTTGTTTGATCCCAAAGACCAAAATAAATCTTTTTCTGCACTTGCACGATTCGCCGGCGAATTATTTCTAACATGACTTGCACTCGGTGGAATAGCTCTCCACGTCCAAAATAATTCACCCTCATCTCTTTCCCAATCAGTCGATGGTGTACATTGTTCGTACACACCGCTCCGATGCACAACTCCTTTACCAAATCTCTGCCCCATATTCACTGTTTGCAAAGAGAACTTCGTCGACCGTTTGAGAGCGCGAATAGCAAAGAATGCTGAAAGCAAAACATGTTAAAGCAACAAGACTAAAAACCGGGGGGGGGGGGGGGGGTGCGGGGGAATTCTAAAATGAATAAGAACACCGATTAGCCAATCAGAGTCAAGGGCCACAAATGACAGTTTTATATTCATAAATATACACTGAGATAAGGTGTATCCATGACAACATTGTTTCAATAAGACGTCAAAACATACGGTGGTCCACTGGTGCACAACAAAACGAGATGTATTATTTTACCAAAAATTAGTTCACAATACAACACTGAGGGTAATTATTACACATTTAAAATTTGAGCTTTGTCAATATCTTGAAAGATGTGCATCATGTGTTTCTTTAGACCTTTTATGTATTTATTTTTTATGTATAAAGTGTTGTTTGTTGCTGAATACCCCTGTGTATAGTTTTCATGATATTTTTATCTTTTATGCTTTGTTGCTTTCATTTTTGTATTTGTTTCATGTATGTTGTTGTCAAGTAAGCATCAATAAAACTAAATGAGGACGATGACATGACAGCTATAGTCACAGGAATTGATGGTGCATTGTCTGCTTTTGGTGATCTTATGAAAGATTAAAAATCCTTAAAAAATGAAACCGTTTTCAACTGTTAAAGTGTCAGGTTTAGCTGTTTCATATGATACTGTTTTATATAATGACATTAATACTGCTAATCTTTATTAGTGACTGTTGTTTGATACAAGCAGTCAGAAGCTTTGTTACAAGTTAGATTAAATATACTCTTGAATATGCAGTAAAAAAGTCATAATTTTTAGTTAAAGAAATTAAGTCCAGTTCAGAATTTAACCTGAGAGTGAAATGCACTTCAGGCAGCACTTATTCTTTAATATGCTTTTATCAAAGAGTAACTGTACTCCTTACAGTGTAAGTCAGAAAACTAAAACAGTGCTTCACTTCGACCTTTGTTTACAGTAAAATGCAGCAGTGGATAGCACTTTATTAAACATGGTACAATATGTTACTTTTATACCTGAAATAACAGCTTTATTTTATTAGAATTGAACATGCCATATACTGTGCAAAAGACTTGCTATTTATGACATGTACTTTGTAAAACTGCTTTTCACAGACATTTGTAGTACATTTTCTTAGTTTTATGATAAATGTCTTGTTCCTGTTATTCTTCAAAAAATCATTAAACTCATGAAAAACCTGGTGTAAAGTCATAACACAAAGCACAGAGTAATGTCTGGGCATTGCTCAGCGAGATCTTCCTCTTCCTACATACCGACTGTTATATTTTCATAGAACATTCCTTCTGTAAAGTATTTTCATAGTACATGCCTATTGTATAGTATTTTCCTAATATTGTATTCTGTATTTATTCACACTGTATATCCTGCACTTGCTAATTGCACTTCTGGTTAGACCTAAACTACACTTTGTTACACTGTACTTGTATATGTGTAAAGACAATAAAGTTGAATCTAATCTAATCTCTGTCGCCCTCCGAAGAAAAGGGATCCGTCGCAAATGTTGATGTTCTTGTAAAACAAGACTCCACATCTTGTACATATCTGCAACAACAGAGGGCTGTGGAAGGAATTCCTCTGAAATCTTTGCTGGACACCCACCTTTAGCCAAGATGTTTGATAACCTTTTCCTACAATAGGAGCACGATAATTAATCAATGTATTAACAGATAGAAAAGTATTAAAAAATTATACAGAACAGCCAACTCGTGCATAAAACGGCTGTGATGTCAATCATAGAAAGGACCTACCAAATCTGTGATGCTTGACAATAGTGCAGTTATAAACAACTAAATGATGTGAAGTCATGAAGTCAGTTTACATTGTTACAAAAAAGAAAAGAAAATAGCCTGTCATTCATGCATGTTTAGAAATACCTGCAATCATATGTTCATTCCATGACTGCACAGTTCGTTCAATCCCAATTTTGGAAACCTGACAGGTGAGATTGGATACACAAAATTTAGTTGTGTTGTCCTCCATGCTGATGATCTCTTGGTCCTGAAGTTGCATCAGTGGTTCTTTCACGGGATAGTTGACTCTGTTGTTTATTTCTGGCCAATTACGCTCAACTTTTGAGGTTCTGTGGATATGGTATCATAATATTTTACAGTATTGTGCAAAGAAATAATGGACTTCGGGTAATGTTTTTAAAACAGTAGGAAAAACTTACCTTTGATGATTTTGTTCGGACATAGTCAGGGAGTGAAAATTGTTAGTCTGTGACATCTAAAAAGTGCAGTGTTGTGATTACTAAGGTCTAGAATAGAGATACATTGCTGTAAGACTGAAACAACAACAAAAAACATGTTAATGTATGTACCTGTAAACTTTCTGATAGTCTGTTAACTTTTTTTTAACAGGCATGGTGTTATAAGCCACTATTTGGCTGCTGAAGCCATCTATTGCAACAACATGCGTCACTCCAACCATCACCGGCATTTCATTTTGGTCCAAGTGTAGTTTATGTCCCATGTATTCTGCAGAGTAGGGGACTGGATTCAGATTGCGTACACCCTAAAAGTAACAGCACTGCCTGTGCATTTCACTCAAGAATAATTAATAATAATAATATTTAATTAATACAGTGTGAAAGGATCAGACATATCAAATTACTCAGTTAAAATCCTTAAAGACAGGGTAATGCAAACCTTGTGTCGCAATTCATGATTTGATTGATGAACCTGTCGTGGCTCTTTTTCATACTCGTACTTCACCTGAATGTATGCCTTTTGATGACAGGTAACCCGTCATAAATGTGAGCCCATATGTTGGCCCCACCTGTTGAACAAAGAAAAAAATATTGCTTTTGTTTCTACAATATAAATAACTAGTATGTATTATAGATCCCCATGAGGAAAAAAAGCTTATAAATCATACAGAATGTTTTTTTTAAAATGCATTAAGTTTGTAAATCTGTAATGGGTAGATTTAATGTAAATTAACAAAATACAGTGTGAACAGTAAAAACTGAGATTATATGTCATGTCTCGCTAATTTGCTTAATCTAATGCATTAACAGATTTGATAAGAAATAACGGATTATGTTGTCTTGCATTTCTTGTGCTCTGTGGAAAAGACAAAATATCGATACTCAAAACTATGAGCAACAATGCAGTGATTGCTAGTGGCATAACAGTGTAATGACATAAGAATACACAAGCTTTCATCAGTAATATCAATATACTGATATATATATATATATATATATATATGTGAAGAGTTTGGTTCCAAAACACTATAAATCCATTTTGATTAATTTGGGTAAAAATGTGTTTTCTTTACAAAGAAAGTGGCAAGATGATATCCACTATTTTCTGTTACATAGCTTTACAAAGCATCTTAAGGTTCTGTTAGCATAAAACAATTCAAATCCAGATTTTGTTTTAAAAGATTTATTATAAAAACTCATATTCTTCCCCAAAATGCAATACACCCATTCTTTTAAAAATGCATTAAGTCCATTGAACCAATATAGACGTTATTTTTCATAATGAAACTGTTGAAAATACACAACAAAGTTGATCCACATGACTGTCTCTGAACTCAATAGTACAAAACTAATCTTACATTAGGCACTGGACTAAAAATACATTCAATCACTCATCGATTCCTAAATGAATTCATCTTTTTAATGCTATAAATTAGTGCCTCCCCTTCTTAATCTCCTCACGTAAATAATTAGACTTCAGTACCTTACGTTTCTTCCCCACCGCAGAAACCAGCACAGGTTCATCGATGACGTCAAAGTTATTCATGTCTTTTGTTTGTTTGTTTTGTTGAACACAAAGTCGATCAGGGAACCGATAATGCCGAACGTGTTCAGATCGCCGCCATTACTGTTTCCAAAGCCCGGAATGGTGCGCTGTGATTGGTTGAGTGGATCAATTGCATCCTGCAGAGAAGTGAGACTGGCGGTTTGTAAAGAAAGGGAGAAAACACGGCGGATATCGCATTTTGCGTAAAAATACAAGTTGACTTTTCAGTACCGACCTGATATAATATGATTTTGGCGAAAACTATTTTTTTTAATCTCTTTTATCGCGTTTTGGAAAGAGGCTGAATACAGCTTCTTATTCGCAGCTGACGCATCCGTTCCACCTTAAAATACAAGAAGCATCCGCGTTTATGGTTTCTTATTCACGCTTAGTTTAGCTTAGCCCAGTCTCGCTCTTCTCCTACTTACGTTCTATTTATACGCCTATTTTTGGATAAGTGAGCAGGAATATTTTCATAAGTCATATGATCGATATTTATCATGTTGAGGATCACAGCGTGGCCTGCTATAGATGCCATTGGCCGCGTCTTTGCTCCCCCTGCCGTTGACCTCTGCAAATGCTAATTACAAAGGTTTATATCCTGCTTTTAAAAAGTAGCTTTTTACGATTTTATTTATTAAATTTTTCACAATTTAAATGCATAAATTCCTTCTTTTTAAAATAGATATTATCTATCATTTTATGACGGAAATTATCACTAAAAAAACGATTTGTTTTCCGTTTTTTAATATTAAACTGGATATCGAATGAACCGAATATACCCTGGATGTGTCCTAAATAGCCCCCTATACCCTAATATAGTGCACTATTTGAGGGTACATCCATTTTAAGTGGTGCCCTAATTCATAGGGGACATCTTTAAGTGTACTCATTCAATCCCATGATGCATCATAATAACGAGTGTCCAACCGATGTACACTCACAGCTAGCTTCTAGCCATTAATCGTGGAGCTCGCGCTGAATGAATTCCCGCGCCTTTGCAGAAGATGGCGCCCTCAGCATTTCCGGTGCACCGAGTGTCCGAATTTACTCACTCGTTTTCACCCGCTCCTTAAAGTGGATTATATTAGTGAACTAATGAAGGGATTAGTGCGATGACGGACACCGCCCCTGATTACCGGGCTGACCTCCTTCATAATACTTAAGTTAATTAATTGACTCATTATCAAGAAACATCAGAATAACAAATACGCGAACTCTCTGGCGCCACCTAGTGACGAATAGCGACTGTATTGTTGTTCTGCAGCATTCCACCGAGAACGATTCCCTGCTGCTGTCCACCAAATATACACACATATCACTTGTGGAGATAAAGTTCAGTATTGCTTAGTTTACTCTAACAAAACGATGTATTATTAGATTAGAGTGTATCGGAGAATTAGACAGACCATTCGTTTAATTGAGGTTTTATTCCTCATCAACACAAGACAATACAATTACAAAACGTTATAAACAGATACAAGGAGCAAGAACTAAGATAAACGGGTTTTTAATAAATACATCAAATAAGAGTATGCACTCAAACATTGTATTGCTATTTTACAACATAAGACGTATAAAACGTAATAATAGAAAATACACCATGACTGACACAAACGCATCAAATAAGACTTGTGCACTAAAAACATCTTGATCAGAATAAGAGTTTTCATATATCGTCGAATTTGACCACAAGGGTCCGCTGTTTTTCATCTGACAAAGAGGCCGTGATGAGATCGAGCAGGAAGCGCAGCATCCCGCATCACACACGGAGAAAGAATGCTGGCAACCATGTCTAAAAACACACACACAGACACATACGGCTAACGAGCTGGAAAAAGCGATGTAGCTTTGAAGATGCCATCCTTTCTCGTCTCTCGTTTTCTCTTCTTTCTCTTTTTGTCCAACATTAGAGGCATAGCTGGTAAATCCATCCCTGACAGCGGAGCTCTCGGTGAGTAGAGAATAAAGGACTCAGCGCGCGTTAGACTTGGGAGTGGTGAGCAATTTTATCCTTAAACAATCGAGCGGATACCGATGAACGAACGGTTTTAGAAACATATATTTATATATTTGCATGTACATCTGTTGGAAGCACATTGTTTGCGCGCAGATTTGGATTAATTTTGATCGACCACCACCTACATTGGGTTACGGGCTGCGAACAATATGTGCATAATTTTGGCATTCCAGATTCGTTCCGTGTTTGAAAATATTGAAACGCAAATAGATGACGTTTTAGGAGCTCTGTGTGTGCCTGGCAAATGCGCAAATCTGAGATGCGTCGTGGCCTTCTGGCAGCCCATTAAACCGAACATGAGCGCTTATTTATGACTTTGGCTCCCTATATGGCTTTTGTTCCTGGGGATGCTGAGAAAACACCAATACGCTCCAGAATAAACAGGCTACCTGTTTTATTTGATGAAGACCATGCTTTGCTACGTGTTGAAAGATTTCTACAGAATGCATGGGGTCTGTTATGTACCCAGTTGAACAGAACGATCATAGTCATGTAAGATATTTATTGACGTATCGTTCTGAAATGTAAAGATGTGACTGTCCAGGATGACTTAAACTCCCTGTGGTGATTTCATATTCGTCACACGCTTTCAGAGGTGCAGGTGAGAGTTCAGGTGTTTGACGGCGGTGATCTTTCGCCCCTTCCCAACGCTGACATCGCTGTTCACGGTAACCAGAGTGTGTTGGCACAGAGCAAAGCAGGCAGTGATGGAGTGCAAGTTGTCAGCTTCCTGTACCGCACGGGAACCTGGGTAATCATCACTGCATCTCAGAAGGATTACCTCACCAGCTCTGTGCCATGGCACGCCAGCCGTGTACCCTGTGAGTGAGCACCGATAGACCATAAACAGTTTAATGCATGCTTTTATCATATTTTATGATGACATAATCGTTCACCATGCATCTTTTCAAGCAACAGTATTTGATGTGTCCCATGTTTATTTCAATGACGTAATGCACTACTTCTTCAGAACAAACATTAATAACAGACATTGGTGTCTATTTCATTTCTGTACCTTTGATAAACTCTATCTCTCTCTCTCTCTCTCTCTCTCAGTGTATGCCTCTGTCAGTCTTTACCTGATGGCTCAGAAACCTGGCACGCTGATCCTATATGATGATGTCATCCAGGTGTTTCATGGCTCCCCGAGTAAGAACAAAGCTGCTAAAAATCGGACAATTTTATTAGTACAGAATAAAAATAAACACAGTACAAGATTATCAAAGGTTTGTGCGCTAAATCAGAATCAGAGGAGATTTATTGCCAAGTCTGCTTGCACACACAAGAGATTTTCTATGGTTTTTGAAGCATCTAGTACACACATTCAACATAATGACTAATTATAATAGACATAAAGATATGTGTATATAAAATACTATTGTACAGAATGGGAAGAACATAAAAGAGACATTGTACAGGCTAGTGTATTGTTGAATTGACATTATTTACAGATGGTATGCGTCTTTCCCATCCTCTCCCCCTTAAATTATACTTCCATTCCTGTGGCTGTCACCATAGCAACAGCAGAAGTATCTTATTACTTTTCCCGGCATCTAAAACTGCTAATTGCTTCAATTCCCCAATAACAATAGGGCATTTACTGTGTGATAAAAAGACAATGTAGATTTAGCAGTCATGTGCTTTACACTTTTACATTTGGCGAAAAATCACAACAGAAGATTAGGTGGTGATGTTGCAACGTCATACATGCACTTATGGAACTAGTGTTTTAATACATGACGACCATATTCAGAGCTTTTGTGCTATGTGCAGCGTGTAGATAGTCACAGAGACAGGTGTGATTTCTCAAAATGCTTATAGAAGCAGCTTTTACAGCCATTACTCTGTTTTATACCTCCAGGTGGGCGGAGTCAGCCACGGTTGCAGGTTCCAAGGCGGAGTCTACAATTTAACTCCTCCTACACCGAACTGACAGCCGTTTTAACAACAGCCAGACAGCAGCACGATATTAACTCGTTCCCTTACCCTATCGCCCTGGAAACAAACAGCACTGGTCAGAAAAAGAGACTAAAATATGTTCTAAAGTGATGTTTAATCATATTTAATGCACCATAAATATATTTCTGGTGGTGTGACTCTGTTCAGGAGGGGAGAACGGCTGGACAGACCTTACACCAGTAGCAGCGGTCAGCGCGCAGCTGTTTGACAGCGGCGGTGGAGCGGTTGAGGTCAGCGAGCCCGTTCACATCTCGGTTCCCCTGCCCTACGATTCTCACATCCGTTCTGCCACCAGCATTCCTGTTTGGATGTACGACATCAGGACAGGTGAACGGACGATAAACCAAATAAAAATTGATTTATGTCGTTGATATTTTGCCGTTAAAGGGTTCCATCTGCATTCTGGGCAGTTTTGATATGAAGAACTTCTGCGTTTGTGCGTTCCATTTGAGTTTCTCAGGAAAACCTTTTGTTTTTAAAAAAAGAAAGTACACATAATCATATAAATGAAAGATAGAACCTTATAACCCCAAAGTGACAAATTATTGAATATATTCAAACCATTTTGCAATTCTTTCAAAACCCATTTTAAAGGTAGGCTACTACAGAAAATGTGAAAAATTGAAAATGGCGAATTGTGTTTATTATTTTGGTCAGCTAAAGCAGATAAATTAATTTGATCATTTCAGGATTATGGGTAAGAAATGGAACTGGATTCATCACGCGAGAGGGATCTCACCTGTCTCTGGACTTCACAGCCTCACAGCTCGGCTACTGGATCGCTGCCTTTCGTTCTTCAGCAGGTAACAGACATCATGAAACACACACAAGTGATTGTATAGTGTAGATATGATGCACTTCACCTTTAAATCTTGTATATTGTATGTATTTATTGGTCGAGTACTGTTATCTGGGACTAAATGGGCTTTGCATTTTCTACACCAGGCTCAAGTTTGTCTCACCCGGGCTTCAGGGACATCACAGCGTACCACACTTTCTTCCTACTCTCCATCCTGGGATCTCTCGCTCTGCTTGTATTAGTTTTGCTCTGTGTTCTTCTTTACTACTGCAGGTGCGTGCTTTTTTTACATTATATTCTGACTAAAAACTAAGAGGACGTACGATCACTGTCGATCTTTCTCTTCCAGACGAAGGTGTCTGAAACCCAGGCGTCAACAGAAACAGGTCCAGGCTCCATCTGCTTTGAATGGATCCAAGCGGGACCAAGGCACCTCCATGTCCCACTTGAACCTCATCTGCGGCGGCCATGCTGAATCCTCCACGTCGAATGGCAATCTGGACGCCAACAAATCCGAAGCATCTCCCTCTCACGCCTTTAAGAGCGCCCGGGATGAGTTCTCCAGACACATCCCTGCCCATAAACTCAGGCATTCAAAGAGCAAGCAGTCCAAAGGTGGCCAAAAAGCAGCAGAGAGCTTCCCCATGAAAGTCCACCGATCCACTGAGACCAGTCTGGACAGCCCCGACAACAAAGATCGCGAATACCGCCGGAGGCACGTCGTCAACGATAACCGTGGCTACACGTCTGACCCGCCGACGCCGCCCATCGCAGACAAGCCGCCGGAATATTCGCAGGTCTTGCAGGGGCCCGATCACCTCAACCGTCCCACGTCGCTAAACACGCAACCGGGTCAGATCATATTCTGCAGCTCGCTGGATCAGATGAAGGAGAACATGTATCGTTCTATGGTGCCAACTCTCGTGATCCCTGCCCACTACATGAGGCTGTCGTCCGAGTTCGGTGGCACCGACCAAAGTAAGGATGGACAGAACCAGGCCGAAAGAGACGGCGGGAATTCGCAGGGTACCAGCGGCGCTCAGATCCAGGGTCACCAAAGTCAGACGCCCGGCCACGCAGAAGCCCAACAGTCTCCGGCAGGTTCAGATGATTGTGTTTGGCCTCCGGCTGGTACGCCAGCACCGGTGCACATCCCCGTTCTGTTTAATGACTCTACCATCTCACAGATGAACGGGGAGCTCCAAGCACTCACCGAGAAGAAGCTTTTGGAGCTCGGGGTGAAGCAGCACCCTCGCGCCTGGTTCATATCCCTCGACGGGCGAGACAACGCTCACGTGCGCCACTCATACATCGACGTCGGTGCCGATCTCCACAGTGGCAACCACAGCGCCCAGAGCACGCTGAGCGCCCCCGCAAACAGCAGCAAAGATCGCAGCGTGGACAAGGGTTCCAAAGACACCCAACACGACCGCAAGTCATCATCCGGGCGCAAGAGCAAAGAGGAACACCACGGAGGCGGACGCAAGGGTCACGGGAGCAGCAGCTCGGGCAAGCACTATTCCAAACCTCTGTATCACGACTCGCTGGATTTAAGCGGAGGCGCCAGCCGTATGGGTGCCAGCTCACCGCTTGAAAATCCCCTCACCCCTCTTCTGGACGAGGGTCCCGAGGAGCACATGATGTCGTCGATACCGCGAAGGGGCCGCAGCCGCGGTAACAGCTCACGTAGCAGCAACAGCGAAACGCAGCGTGACTCCGTCACCAGCCCGGAGGATGACAACGACCCTGATGAGAACAAAAAGAGTCCATGGCAGCGAATCGAGGAACGCCCGCTAATGGTGTTTCATCCCAAGAAGTGACCCAGAGAGAATCAACCCCAGCAGATGCCTTGACCAGTTACAGACAAACCAGAGATGTGTTCCAATTGATTGAAGTTTGACAGATAGTTTTTTCAGAACATTATTCAAAGTTCAGAACTTGTCACCGATCAATTTGAATACATCTCAGGGGGAGTCGCATATTAGGGGGCATCTCAAAAGTTCATTACAAAAAGGATTATGTTTCATTGAAACAGGAAAGGACATTATGGAGAGTGTGTCAAATAAAGCACAACACAATATGCTGATCCACAAATGAAGATCGGTTTACAAATGTCCACCTTTCCCTCTCAATTGCTTGGGGATTATTAGAAACTTTTGGAATGGAGTCTTTGCTGTTTTATTTCTATCAAGAACTTTCGGTTTTCCAGAACTTTGTTAAAGTTTTCAACGTATGTCCTGATGCAGAATATCCCCTTCCACATTCTCTTTCCTTTGATATTCATTATTTTGATGTCAGTTATTTCTTTGTACTCTGAAACTATACTTCAGATTTCAAACATTCCAAATAATTTTCTGTAGCCCTTATCCTAATATTAACATGACTTCATGTTGATGTTAAAATGATGTGATTTTATAACAGTTTCAGTTTTTAAGTATTGTATAATAACTCTCGTCTTTTCTCCACACCACATGCACTATTTTTTTCTACAGTTTTAAATTTCCAATGATGAGATTACTCAATTTAGGACTAAATTTAGCATGTGTTGTGGCAAAACTGCACATTTAAATAACAAAAGCTGATTCCAAATTTGCATCTCTGTGTCTAACAGTATATATTTGTATCGTTACATCTTTTACCACTACATCGAGTTTGGAGTGTTTTTCTATTGTTTAATGGACGAAGATCGTTTTGTCTATATGTATGATAGCATTTACGCGCATGAGGTAACTAGAATAGGACGACAGATTTTTTATGCCCGCAAACCGATCTAGACATGATTCAAGCATGATGATGCATTTCATACTGATGCCGAATGGTGAGAAAGTTGCCAAAATGTCATTTTGAAATGTGACTAAACACCAGTTTACAGGCCAGTGTTTGTCCGTCGTCATTCTTCCAGCTGATAGGATTCACACAGGCAACGAGGAGAAGTTCACAGAAATGTTCAATAAATGAAATGTTAATAATTTACACCGTTTTCCGTGATCAAAACAAGCACAAGACGTTGTACAGATTTACAGGGTACCAAATGAGGGCTGATGTTATTAAAAACACATGACTATCAAACTCATGACTGAAATAGATCTTGTGGCGATCAGGTACCAAACACATGAGATCAGTGATAAATGTGATGACTGTCAGTTGCAACATGTCTTGTATATGTGTGTTGCTTGTTTTGAATGAATTTTTACATCTACAATATGGGAGGCAACAAGATTAACAGATGGATAATTCACAAAAACTGCTGTTTATAAGCAAGACACTAGAAATTCAGACTGAGCTGTGGAATCAAAGAGAGGATTTCAATGTTATGTAATACTGTATATTGGGTTTTAAGGCCTCAAGAGAGCTCTCAAGCAGGCAAAATGTATAAAATCGACCCACAATTTCCGTCTTTTTAATATGTCGAGGTTTTCCCGAATCAAAGCCATTCTCTTGACAGCTTGTCAATGTACGTTTTATCACGTGACGTGGTGCTCTACAAACACATTTTCCTCTGTACTGTGTAAATATTTCTCTCTTTAGCTCAATAAGAATATGACAAACAACATTATGGATGTTGCTTCCATCGCACATAAACTTTTGCAATTTTATAATTTGTTCATATTGGGAATATGCTAAATCACATGAGACACGAACACTTAAAGGAAGCAGACGGTTTCAATTCAAAAGTGTGCCAAAGTCATGTGCTTTAAAATAAAAAGAAATTGCAATTCTTGTGGGGTTTTTCTCTTGCTTCTGTTTTCATATAAAACACTAATGAGCGTTCAGCAATCATGCATTTTTCACACATGGATTATCTTTAACATGTTGTTGTTGTTTGTATGCAGTGATGAGAAGTGATATTGTTTACCTTCAGTACAGTGTGTTTTTGTCTGACAAACCTATTCTGGTCCCATGATAACAGAACAGGCCAAGTGTAAAAATGGCATCAATTCAAAGTGTTGTTTGAACGGATCAAATGTTTTTCATCCATTCTTCCAAATGAAAATAAACGTGTTTACAGAGTCATTTGACGTCAGATGAAAGATCTCAGAGTTTGACATTACTACACATTATGTATATAGTTAACTAGGGCCAGTTACATTTCTTACAAAATAGCATTCAAAATATTTTAAAACACCTACTAAGTTTTATTTCGAATAATGATATTATCCTCTGTCTATTTCTGATTTCTTCTCAGATTAAACAAACATAGTCAAATCTGTCCTAGCTACAGGCATCTATAGACACCCAGTACCAGAAAACTCCTCCGTGAACTGTTCGTCTACTTCAAAGATGTCAGTCAACAGACATAGCTTGTAGTTTTATAACTAAAGGGTTTTAAATCTGCAAATATCAATCCCTGTAGGGATCTAACACCAGATACTGTTGAAAGCATCGCATCTCAGTCTTTTATAGAAAGTCTCTCAAGTGCCCACTGTTCTGATGTCATCATGAGCTTGGTGATGCCTTTATCATTGGTCTTATTGACTCTCTGGCGCTGACTTCTCCTTTACTCTGCCTGTAACAGACAACCCCTCATCTGATAGAATGCAATGGTAACAGACATCAATCTTGTTAATTCATGTTTTATCCTCTCTACTCTATCTCAATCCAATATTACTGCAAGAGTATTTTGTGTTTTTCTGTTTAGCAAAAAGTTTCACATAGAATGTAATAATACGGAAACATGAATTTTCTAATTAAAAGGTGATGATAGGTTTGGGTTGGGATATAAAGACTTGTTAACTTGCAAATATTTTAAGAGAGCTATTATCTATTGTCAAGTTGTCAAAAGGTCCAAGGTTTTGCTAAACTGGATCTCACTATTCTTATTTCAATGTCTGTGATTTTTATGTAAAATATTAATAACGCTGGCCTGCAAACTGGTATAACAATAACATGATTTATCAGTTCGACAACTAAAATAGTAAAATACAGTAAAATACTGGCTACTCAGGGAAACCAGTTAAAATCAGCAAATTTATAAGAAATATAAATGATTTTAGCCATTTCTATGTTAATTGTCAAAACACAGCAACCTGAACGTCCTGAAAAGCGGAAATGATGCATCCTTGTAATTCCTCTCCAGGCCGTGTGGCGTCGCGCATGCGGGGCGCTGATGACTGGCGCCGAGTTCTTGTACGACAAAGAAGTGAACTACTGCACTGAATCACACAGGTCAATGTTATGTACACAAACAGTGAGAGATTTTGATCTAAACTTATAAAAGCGCCGTCAAACTCTTTACATATCACCATCTATTGAGTTCAAGGCTCTTTGTTTTTGCGCATATTTATGCAGAATAGCTTTTGTAATCACTGTTTACTGCACATGAAGTAGGTCATTGGTATAAGGTAAGTTTATTTAAACATCTTACATTTTTAACAGTTTTTGTAACGTCAATACACTTTTAATAAAGCGCTAAGAATGTAGGATTTACAGCTAAGCCTCTGATAAACTCTGCTACATAAACCCGACAAGTAGAAATTAAAGTTCATATCCAGATATATACGACAGAACTGTAGAGTTATTGCTGTTTCACGCCCAACTGTAATTTAACACTGACAGTTGTGGTTTCGTATTATAATGAATGTTTTTTTATCACGAATATGTGCAGAACAACTGTGTTAGTACAAATTCTTACGGCAGTTCCTGCTGCGGCCGCTAGAGGCCGCCAGTGATTAATACTCAGACTCATTCATTCATGACTGGCTCTGTACAGTAACAAATTAATATGATTTTTGTCCATTTCAGCATGTTTCTTGTAGGGCTTACTGGAGGTATCGCCTCTGGCAAGAGCACAGTGTCGTCTCAGCTGAAAGAACTGGGATGTCCGGTCATTGATGCAGATGTGGTTGCTCGGAAAGGTGCGATGCAGTTCTTTTTATGTGCTTGTACATTCGTATGTATATATATATATATATAAATATAAAGATGGATATAATGTAATAACAGCTTTAAACAAACAATATGAAGATAGATAAATAAAGTGTTACAATGATAATACTGTATTATCCATCCAAGTATGTCTATTTTTATTATCTCAATCTCTATAACTTAGGCAGTTAAGTGATGTTTAATGTCTGTCATTTGTCCCTGTCAATCAGTGGTGGAGTTTCAGAGCCCAGCGTACAGGCTCATCCTGCAGCATTTCGGACGGGAGGTTTTGTTAGAGAACGGAGAGATTGACAGAAAGAAACTGGGCCAGATAATCTTCTCCAACCCTGAGAAACGACGACTTCTCAATTCCATTACACATCCACTGATACATAAAGAAATGTTCAAACAGATTCTGCTGTACTTCATTAAAGGTACAGACACACAAGGATAAGCACAAAGTGAAACATTTATCATTTGTGCTGACATTTCATCAATACTGTAGTCTGATGGTTTTTGTTGGTTTATCAGGCTACAGGTATGTGATTTTGGATGTGCCTCTGCTTTTTGAGACACGACGCCTCACTCGATTCCTAAACCACACTGTTGTTGTTTACTGGTAAGATAAAAAAAATCCTCCTTTAATTTCACTATTTGCATGAATTTGAATAATGTTAGTAGAGTGTTTTGCTTGACTCTTTTTATTACGGTTACGGTTAACCTTTCTTTTATAAACTGAAGGGTTCTAACCAAACTGCTTCAATAAGTCACATTCGTATCTGTTGCGACTATGATGTAATGAGAGTTCTATATTTTTAAGACAAAAGAGAAAAACGCAGGTCCAGATTTGCGCTGATCTCTTGATTTGAATCTGTGGTTCTGTATGTCCACAGTGATCCAGCCACGCAGCTGTCCAGACTCATGCAGAGAGACAGTCTGAGCCACGAGGAAGCCCAACAGAGAATCGCTGCCCAGATGCCCCTCAAAGAGAAGCGTGGACTGGCCAGCCACGTGATGGAGAACTCGGGCTCTCGTGAGGACACTCACAGACAAGTTCTCCGCTTGCACACCAAACTGGAGGACTCCATGGAGTTCTTGGTTGTTAGGGCCGTCGCCGTGGCGGCTGTTGCCGGGCTCGGCTGCCTGTTCCTGTGTACAGTCAAACTGCTCATCTCTTAGCACATCATGAACATACATCTTTCATTTTAAACAAGGAAGGATATTCCTTCATATTTTAACATTTTAAGGTCTCATTTTGACTTCACTTGATAACTGTCTGTCAACATTTTCTTCTATGACCTTAACACCACGTTTTGCCTGAGCCGTGTCTGTTAAACACCATCCTGAGGGTGACTTGAAGGGTCCAAGTGTGTCAATAAGCACAGAGACTGCTGTGAATTGTACCTCTAGATGATATAAGATGTGATAACAAAGCACTTACAGCACATCAAACACATTAATCTGTGAACAACACAATAATTGTGATGTTAGTCTAATGTAAAATAATGTATAAAATGAACTGACGCTGCCACAATAATGCATGTTTTCTGACCTCAAAACTACACGTTAGTTTAAATGAGTTCACGCACAAAATGTACTCAATGTATTAATAACATCATCTGCTCTTTGTTGATATCAGATGCTATTTGTCTTCATAAGAATTAAAGTGTCACATCATGACTTGTTTGGTTTTCTTTAGTTTGTTGTGATAAATGACTAGTATAGTATAGCCAGGACAACAGTTTTCAAATCGGTGGAAAAACACCCCTCTTCCAGAGATGAGAATATCATAGAGACTTAAGAGTGGGCAGAGAGTAAACCAGAGAGTCTATTATTACAGAAGGAGATGAAAAACTCTTCTTGAATCAATGCTTGCTCAATCACAGTCATCTTTGTTTGCAAAAGTACTTTTTGTCTCTTCCACTCTTCTATCTTTTTGGCAATATTGTATTTTGAACAACAAACAGTCTATGTCTCAGTTAATATGAATAACATCTATTATTATTCTAAACGTTATTATATGAGACTGTCATGAGTGAGTTCTTGCCGTGTCTTTCTCACTCACTTCGCACATCTTCAGGGTTTGCCTGCGGTCATGTTGTCTGTCTTTAATAAGCTCTTCTTATCCTAACACAGAGTGACGCGGGCCAGCGGCTCTGAGGAGTCAGACCTCTGAGTCTCACTGCGGATGTGTGTGTGTTTGAGCTCAAGGTTTTGAGACTGTGCATCTGTCTTTATAAAACAGTTGCACATGAAAATGTATCTGAAGGTAGTCCCTAATATATGTTCTGTCAGAATAAATGTTAATCCACGTTGATCTAAACAAACAGAATCAAATGTTCCCAATTGTTACTGCAATGCACTTTACTTTGTGTAATAACTTTTCTGTGAATTCTGTTTTGTGATATAGAAATACAAAAATACAGTTTTCTTTTCATTTAAATAAATTAACAACTATGTATAAATAAATGAATAAAAACATAATAGACTATTTTTTCATATTTTGGTCAAACATAATCTTGAAATAGATTCAGCAGTTTCGAATGGATGTTTTATATGCAGTTGATGGCTATAGTGAAACGTTTGATTCCATAACTGGGCGTGTGTCCTGTACACATTCTCTCTCTCGCCTGCAGGCTGCGTCCACATCACAACACACTGTCACTGGTGGAGTCACCCAGCCCTATCACACCAACTCAGCTGGAAAACTCCCTCCAAATGAGAAGTGACAGATGCTTTGTGCGTCTTTGTGCACGGTTCTAAGTGGGATTGCATTTCGGGAGGCGCTTTTTTTATATAGTGAAGTTGACCTCCACAACTATGAGATGAAAATTAAAAGTAGGCCTACATCAAATGAGTTTAATAAGCATTTCCTTGACTTTCTGGTAACACCCTTTACACAAATAATCCTTGGTTTTACGTCAAATAATCTACTCTAAATAATAAGACTGTTAAACATTGTTAACCATGGTATTCGTAGTTGAATCAATAGATAATGATCAATATGCCAAAACATATGGTTCATTATCGTAAGATATGTCATAAATGTTACAAACGTTACGAAACTGATTATTTATTTTATACTGATGCATTACATTCAAAAACTGAATGGGCGAAAATAAATAAATGAAGGAGACAAGGTTTGTGTTGTGTAGTCAGATCCCAAACACGTTGCACTTGCGTCACACTCGAGTCATAAAACTGACACATTGAGAATGTAAAATCAGTTTTCTCCATCTTGACAGAAGAAAGCAGATGACTAATTTCTTTACAAACTGAGATTCAATCTGGTTTTCTTTCCTCTGAGCTGAATCACAGGCACAGTGCATTACTATAACTACAGGCGTGCATACGTGTCATTTAAAAATTAATATTAAAGGTATTGAAGGGTTAGAAAAAAACAACAATTTAAAACCCATATCTTCTGTGAATACTTGACAGAAAATAATAATCCCTCTCTTTCTCTCAACAGGTAGTGGTCTAGCTTTTGTTGAAACTAATCACTTTGTATTAGCATCTATTGTATTATTGCTCCTGTATGATATATCGCTTATTGTCCCTGAACTCTATGTAAGTCCCTTTGGATGAAAGCGTCTGCTAAATGATTAAAGGTAAATGTAATGTAAATGTAGAATGCAAATTATGAATTTAGGAAATAATTTAAAAATGGTGATTCATGATGCCATCAAGGTTCGTTAGACAATGATGAAGAAATAAGAAAATTATTCTCATGAGCGCCTTTGACTGAATGGTTCTTTGGGGAAATAAAAATGGATCTTCTGTAGCATCAAACCCTTTGTAGCAAGGTTTTTTAAGACTATACCTTACACTATAATTCCTTTTCAAGACCCACGCTTTAATGCCTTCCTCAAAAGCAAATCATGACATTATAGTATTAAAATTCAAATTGATTTATAGTTAACCGTTACACATGTGAGATCTCAGTACACAACATAAGTCAATCATTCAGAACAAATGAAATCAATTGAATGTCTGAGGTGAGACGGGTCACAGAACCACTGGAGCCTGAGGGCTTCATGCAGTGAAGCTGGTTTGTCATTTACAGTTTGTTGTGCGGATCATTTATCTGATCTGATGTTTGTCCACCTGCCTTTCAGAACACAGCTGAAGGTAAGATCATCTGCTCAGTGTCTGATGTCATAGACCTCTGATGAACTCTGTCAGACGGAGACACATGATGTCTTTTCTGCACATTACTTGAAGCGCTCGATGACATGCAAAATGAGCCAACGTAAAAATATGAGGCAACCTGTATTTCATTCTTCAAAGTAATGATACTTTGTCTAGCAAACTAGACAAAGTATCATTAAATGATACAAAACCTTAAATTTGTTTTATTTATGTTATGTTGATTGTGTTATTTTTTTAATAAAAAATGTATTATCACACCAGTTGAGTCAACGCCATTTCTGTTGTGTGGATGAAAATTTTTAAATTAGGAAAATAAAATATTCCAAGTACTCTTTACATACTGTTAAATATAAAAGCAAACAAATGTCTTTGTCTTTTTCTACAATTGCAAATGTTGTCTGTCTCCAACACCTCCAAAACTTTGATCAAATAACTGTTTAAACAATTTGTGTTGAGTGTTTATATACCGACAATGTGGTTGTGTCATGCACTTACACCTCAACATTGAACACACAATTCTCAACCATGGTACCTATAAAAAAACATCATTCATAACTCTAATCTCAATGGATAGCAAACAGTGACAACGATATTAAAGCATAAATTTAGCCAGCAAGAACTAAATCACTAATATTTAAAAGAAAAACAAATATGAAACACAGAATTGAACATGCTGCAATGCATCTCGGGAACGTTCAAACTCTTGCAACATTGCTAGTTCAGAATACAGTGTTTTGTTGGCTAAACTTTCTGATGCATTTTGGCCAAATATTTGAGAAACTAAGTCTGGTCAACAAAATAATCTTTGTAAGAAACATGTCTAGGCTTATTTTGTTGAGTACATGCAAAACAATCATTCCTTTAACTAAAAATGCTATGTTCAAGTTACTTATTTATCTATACAGGGAGAACATTTTCAAGTTTGATTGTCAAATAATCTGGATTTGGGTCAATTTGATGAGAAATGTTTGCGTTGAAATTTAGGTCTTCAATAATATTGACTTTTGATCAATCTGAGCTCAGTTTGACACATCTCTTCTTAAACTCTAATGAGATGATCGTTTGTGAGATTTCTGACTTGTTTTTTCGAAAAATATCTTAGACACATGAGACCGAAGCAAAACTTTCCATTCGCTCTCAACTTAATCTCATCGATGGCTAAGAGAATGAATTGAGATATTAAAGAGATCTCATCTGCGATTTTTCTCAGGGCTCCAAAAACTGTTGGCCACGAGGTGTCCAAAATCTCTCTCCAAACTCACACTTCTTAAAAAAGATCACTTCGCTAACACACTCAATACAATCATCACAACACATAGTTTCATCAAGCGTGTCTATAAGAATGACTCAGGCGTTTTAATTCTGGCTATTGCTAACAGATCTTCACACACCACATGATAACAACACTGCGTGTTTATGTAAGCAGGAATCCTGAAATCTTAAATCTGTCTGCGTGAGATAAGAAAAACGGATTTATCAAAGTGGTCCGGAAATGCCACCACAATCTCATTACACACAGAAATGACCTTCATCTTCTTATCTGAAAACAACACCACATTCTCATCTTCTGTTGATTCACGCTGATTTCAACTAACTGAGTTGTGTGATCTTTAACGCTTTAATCCATTAAGAAAGTCTTTTCCGTCAGAGATGCTGATTTCATGTTGATCATTGCAATTCTCACCACAGGGGGCTTGTTTGGGGCAGTCGGTCCAGAAAGCTCTGTGTGTGTACACCTGTCACTCATCGGCTGTTTGTTTGGATGTGCAGGTCGCCACGCGTCTTCTGATCGGGATGAGTCTAATGTGAGGATACACAGACAGCCCTCAGGAGCTGAGAGGAGACTTATGGGTAAACTGACCTCTCCTTGATGTTTGGTTATTGGCTATTTTGCAGACGCTTCTTTATATCTGCAGTCATTTATTTGGTGCAGGGCCGGTCCGGAGGTGGAATGGCCATGATGGTCTACTTTCCGGGTCATTGATCAGTCCTTCTGGTAGGCGAACTTTAAACTGGGTTATTAGATATTATGAGAACTTTTTCTTTTCTTCAACATGCACTGATGCATTCTTATTTGGAAGAATGAATATTAACAGAGTAAACAGGATTGTTACTATAAACTGCAAAAAAACTCACAAACCTGCTGTTACAAAGATTTGGGCTTGGGTGGCCGAGAGCCATTTCGTTTGAATATAATGAGTTCATTCTTTGGTTTAATAGAGAGAGTTTTTCATTAATGACAGAAAAGATATGGAGAATGATTTCAATGAGAGCTTCAGAAGTGTAATTAAAAACACCCCGAGGGGTCCGATGAACCTTTGATATCCTCCTTAATGTGCGAGATTCTTCATTTACTGACAATGAACCGTGCCGTGTCTCAGAAGTGGAGCGTGTCATTTAAACTTCACATCTCTGTGTTGTTTGCATAACAGCACCCCCACTTTACCCCCCCCTCCCCGAGGGGGAACGTGTCTCTCTCTCTCTCTCTCTCTCTCTCTCTGTGTTAATTTCAAACACCGATCCATTTGTTATTTGCAAAAAGTGTTTTCCTCCAGATATCTGCCATTTCACACTCATTACACCTGACTGAGAAGTCGTCTCTTTCCTCTTTAGAGTTATAATCTTGTTCTTATCTAGGTTGTCTATGTTCTCTCCTTCATGGCTCGGTTGCTCAACTGGTAGATGCTGATAACAGAGAAACATATTATTATTCAGACGTTGCATTTTTATAGCTCAGGAGTTTTCAGTTGAGACATGAGAGGAATGTTTGAGTTGATAATGAGATCTTCATTAATATTGACTCATTTTGACACATTGTTGACATCTCTTCTCAAACTCTAATGACAGACACATTTGTGAGATTCCTGACTCTTTTTCATAAGGGAATTAATTGTCTGAGACACTGAAGACAACTGAAGACAGTTCAGAGCAAAGGGAGACTTTTGTTTTTCATCTTTGCATTTGGTCAATTCCTGAAAATGTCAACCTTACCATGATTTTTTTTTACAAAAGGTTTTATTCTCTACTAACAGCACAGATATTAATGTTTGGTGGATTAAATATCCATGTAAGGTCTCTCTTCAATTTTGCAGCATTTGTTTTATTTAAACTGCATGCTTTTCAGGTAAGAGTCATTTTCAGTATTGTCACATCCATAATGGTCCATATTCCTCTTATTCACATGAAAGTGAAGTTAAAACAACTATTATATGTTCTATGAAGGACATCCCTTCTCCATTCGTTGGGTATAATTGCGTCAGGTTTGTGGATTTTAATTCACAGAAATCCAAAGAGTGTAGTCTCCCAAAAACTGTGTTGTCACATCCACAATGCAAGTTTGTTTGCCTTTTTTTAAATAGAAAGACTGATATTTTTCTGATGTTTAAACTCAACAAGGGATTGGTCAAATATAAAAAAACTGTTTAGTATTAGTGTTCATTTGTCACATCCATAATGCTGGAATTGCCTGGTAAATTTCAATTGGTGTTCTTATCTATATGCAAACTGAAATGTGATTGGTTTACCGTGCACATATTTAAAAACACACTCTTTTTTGTGTGGCGTGCATTTTTGGCAGCAGTTTTACAGTACATGTGGATTTACATATATGTAATTTACTGGCAACAGTTTGTTCAAAGATAAATGATTATTAAACATGAACAAGTCTTTATCCTTACAGAACCAAAATTAGAAAGAAAACTGAAAATGATCCAATAGCAGCCTCGTGCAAAGCATTCTGGGATTTAGCGTCTGCTAAATGACTAAATGCAAACATGTAATGGGGATTTCTGGTTCCCAGAATGCTTTGCATGAGGCTGTTATTTTATCATTTTTTCTGTACAGATAAAGACTTAAATATTTATTATTAATTTATCTCTTAACTAACGGTTTCCAGTAAATTAGATAAATATAAATATACAGTAAGTTACTGGCAACTAGCTGCATAACTACAGCAAAAACTTTTACAGTTTACTGTAATGGTCCAAATCTAACAAATGTTGCTATTTAAACTCCCTCTGAAGAAAGCTGCCTAAATAGTATAAATCAGCATCATTCCCAATCACTCCAGGGACCCAAAGTGTTACAAAAATCCCATTTATTAGCAAAAGTGACAATTTATTAGCTGTAACAACAGATGAGTTTACATTTAGATGCATACATGTGCACATGTCATGATTCCTGTGTATTATATACAGTACATAGTGTTTCACTGTTATCAACATGTCAGTGACTATGAAGATTATTGTCTTGTAAAGGGTCATTCTTACCCCATCGAAGCGTTCTGTGGGATAAACAAAGAAAGCCACACAGCATTTTACATCATTGATGACAACACAACGCACATGAAAATGTTCAAAGCTTAGATTTTGAGCTTTAGTTCTTCTAATATTTCCACACCCATACATCAATCACAAACAATGACTTACAGACTCTCAGGATATGTTTAGGGTATCATTTTAGGTCATTTATTTCACATGAAGTCAACTGAGAGACATCATTGTTCACAGACACAACACGAGCACAAAGACAAACACCATCATGAAACAAACACATACTCCACCGGCCTTTCGTTCATGTCTTGATGGCATTCTGAAGTCCTAAACTTTCAGCATGAAGTTGTTTTTTGGCAGATGGATCTTGCTCTTATTCTTCATAAATGTGAATCCTGGTCTGTTGGGATTCTATCAGGCCCATAACAAAGTGCAACCGTGACACGCTAGCAGCTACATGCTATTCCACTTACAAACCTGCAAATTCATGTTCCAAAATGAATCATTTCACCCCTGAATCAAATTGTCTTGTGAGAAGGTTCTCGTCCAGGCAAACAGAACCAAAGAGATGACGCGGGCTTCTTACAGACACAAAAGGATCTTTCAGAATCTCGATGTACCAAAGACAACAATAATGATCAAAAGTTTACACCAATGAAATCAGCCTGTTCACATCAAACACAAATATCCATTGCTGCGTGAATGAATGAATTAATAACATTTCTATAGTGACAATAAATTTAAAAAAAGTTGCGGCATGAAATAACCTTCTTTCTGAGTTTGTTTTGCATGCTGGTTCGCAGCCTTTAGTCTCTTTTTTCAGGCTGAATGACCTCTCCACCTCTCTAGTCACTGTACAGAATGAAGCCAGAGAATGTGCTGTACTTGTTGCTCTTTCCTCCGTGTGCCTTTCCGCCGTCAAGCTTGATGAAGATCTCGTCCCCGGGGTCCAGGTGCAAAATGACTGTGTTTGAGGCGTAATCATAACTCTGGTCCTGATCCTGAGCGATAGCGCTGGCCCTCACCTGCAGAGAGAGAGAGAGAGACTGAGAGATCTTATACTTACATCAATGCAGCTTCTCATTTGAATCTATATTTTAAATCTTGAGCGAAGATATGTTCATTTAAATAGATTTAATGTGATCGCTTTAAAAGATTCGTACATAAAACTAAATAAATTCTGAACTTTAGATTCATTCAACAAGGCTGCACAAAAGGTTGAGGTCTTTTCCAATTAATGGCAGGAATAGTCCTTATTTTAGTAGAAGAAAAGATGTTGTTTTAAGTGCATGACAGACAGCGAGTCGCTCAGATTAGAGGGCATCAGACAGAAGAACGAATATGCGCTCATATGAGTAACAGCTGACTCAAACACACAGCACACGCGTGAGAGTGTGTCATATGTATCTGGGGCCATGTATGTTTGCATTCATATACATCATGCAAGTTGAACATGAAGTGAAGAAAAACATAATAAGAGCTATAGCTTAGCTACAGCTGAAGAGCTTTGATTATCCATGTGTGCAAAGTTTGTGTGTGAAAGTCATCTTCAAGTGTGCGATAATGTACAGGCAGCCGGTTGTTATCGCAGAAATAATATCATATATATTAATAACACGGATACCGTGTGTTATTAGTTTTGAGAGGTTGTTGTCTGGGAATAAAGAACCTACAAATGTCCAATCAGAATCCAACCCTGCAAACTGGCCAATCAGAATCAAGCATTCCAAAGAGGCGTGTCATACTGTATAAGAGTTTCATGACTTTGATGATGTCATGATCATTCACATTCATAGGGCTTATTAAAGTAGCAGCAGAACTATAACCACAGGGAGAGTTCACCCAAATAATCTAATTTCAAACCTGAATGACTTTCTTTCTTCTGCAGAACACAAAAGAAGATATTTTGAAGAATGTTGGTATCCAAACAACATTGAACCCGTTTGACATTCATTGTATGGACCAAACCACTGAGACATTTTTCAAAATATCTTCTTTCTTGTTCCACTGAAGAAAGAGTCACATACAGGTTTTGAACCACATGATGGTGAAGAAATGATGACAGAAGTTTTATTTTTAGGTGAACTATCCCTTTGACACTCAGCCATGCGGATGCTTGCCACCATGACAAGCTGTTGATTAGGTGATTTCAAAGTACCTAAAAATCTGTGCATTAGCTGGATTTTTTGTATACAGTATGTGTTGATGCCCTGATTCACAATGACACACCAAGGGATGCATACACATACACGCAAGCAAAACAAGCTTGTGGGACTCTTAACCTTTGTGTGCTTACTAGTTAAATTGATTTACATGACAGAAAATATCCAAAAATTTAACCTGACATTTTGATGGAAGCTACATGCACTCGCTGTTACTGTTAATCGTAAACACGGTCTGACATGCATCCAGTGCTTCAAGTTAAAAAAAAAAACTTCTGGAGGAATTAAATCCCTGTTGTGCTGTTATGTAGTCATAAGCCAATAATATGATATATATTTTCCCTTGCAACAGAAACAGAAACAGCTGTGTAATGTGTGCATATTTATTTAAAAATATATATAATTAAAGTGATTAATTAAATAAATTAAAGTGACAAATGATCTTCTCATAGAATCTGATCCCGGCAGCATCTCTTTTTTAGTTCTACTGGACCTGTGTGCCGCTTTTGATACTATAGACTGCGCCATTCTAATAGATAGACTAGAAAACTATGTTGGCATTGGTGGTCAGCAATAAGCCTGGTTTGAATTCTAGTCATCCAACCGCTACCACTTTGTTTATGTAAATGATGAAATGTCACATGAATTTTGGGTTAAATTCGGAGTTCCACAGGAATCAGTTTTAGGGCTCATCATATTATCACTTTACATGCTTCCCTTAGGAGACATTATCAGGAAACATAAAGCAGATTACCATTGCTATGCTGATGATACCTAGCTACACATCTTCTCAAATCTGACCAGTTTTCAAAAGACTGTGTTCATGACATTAAAAACTGGATGGCCAACAATGTGAAACTCTAACAAATGCCAGTAAACATAAAAAGTAGAGTGCAACATTTCCTTTGATGGTTGTTCAGTTGTGTCGTTGTCGACAGTTAAGGACCTGGGTGTGTTGCTAGATGGCAGTCTGTTGTTTGATAGTCACATCTCAAATGTGTGTCGAACAGCATTCTTCCATCCTAGAAACATCTCTAAACTGCAGCCAATGCTTTCTGCTTTAGACGCGGAGAAACTTATATATGCATTTATGACATCATGAAAAGTTTCAATATGAAAATGAAGGGTAGTTATTGAAAGTACACTTTACAACGTACAGTAAAGTTAAGTCAATTCAGAAGGTTAATTCAGTATGGCAGATACTACAATAGCTACTACAATCTTTTTAATAAGTTGTTTTTTAACGATGAAGTGAAATATTGCTGTTGAAAATGAAACAGAGCATAAATCACAATACAGGTGTGGTAAACCTCCTCTTACCTGTCCGTTTTTCAGCAGGTCCGCCCACATGCTGGTCCCGTCCCCTCCCCTCATGAGTACATTGTACGTAAAGAAGTACGTCCCAGGAACCTTGCACACAAACTTCCCCGTCGACCCATCGTAGTTATTCCCAATATTTGTCACCACATCGTCAAACCTCAGAATCTCATAACCCTCCTGCGGGTTTTTCAGAGCCGCATAGAACGCCAGACGCGGAACCATGGCATACACGGAGGTCCCCATTCCCGTAGCCGTTCTTCCACCCAGAGCGGAGACATCGGGTCGCTCCGTGTGGTTCTTATTTCCCGGCGGCCCCATCGGTCCCGGTGGACCTGGCTCTCCGGGTGGTCCCGGGGGTCCCGGCAGCCCTGGCTTTCCCTGTCGTCCAGGCTTGCCCTGCGGTCCGTGTGCATAGGTTGGCAACGGGGGTCCCATACTGTGATCGGTCAGCGGTTCAGCCTCCAGCTGCGTGTTAGTGATACCCGTGCCCGTACCGATGCCCGCCGTAGTGCCCGATTTTTCAGAGAAAGGGTCGCACACCATACGGCAGGCACCCAGCATTTCGTATTCACCGTTTTCACTGGTGCCTGCCAAATGGACCAGAATTGGAATGAGGACCACCAGGACCAAGACCAGCATCACGGCCACGCCAGCCCCCAGCAGGGTCTTCCGTCCCAGGCTGAAGCGGGAAAGGGGCTGGGCCGCCAGCACGGTGCTCTCTCCACAGGCGGGAATATTGACCTCTGGGAGCGAGAGGGAACAGACTCCCTCAACCTCAGGTACTCCTGGAGACGAGAAAGAAACTGAATGTGCTTGTCGCTCAAAAGAGAGAGAGAGAGTTGCATGCGGTTGCACTGCAGGTGAGCGAGCAGAAGTGTATGGGCGTTCAGGAAGGAAGCGGGGCCGAGAGAGTGAGAAGAGAGAGAATGCCCTTCTATTCTGTTTCTTTATGTGACAAAAAAAAAGATGAGTGGGAGGAGATTTTTTACAAATACAGAAACAGAGAGGGAGTAAGAGAGAGATAGAGAGAGAGAGAGAGAGAGCGAGAGAGAGATGGAGAGAGAGAGAGAGAGATGGAGAGAGAGAGAGAGAGAGAGAGAGCGAGAGAGAGAGAGAGAGACGGAGAGAGGGAGAGAGAGAGACGGAGAGAGAGAGAGAGAGAGAGAGAGAGAAAGAGAGACGGAGAGAGAGAGAGAGAGAGAGAGAGAGAGAGAGTGGAGACAGTAGGGCTATTTAGGAAAACCCAATGCAGGGAAATCTCTTTTAAGTGTGTTTCATTGTGCAGTCTCTTGAAATATGATTTGATTTTCCACTTGTTGAACTGAAAGACACAATGATGGGGGTTTGGGGATGGTGGTGGAATAAAGCAAGAGAGAGAGAGAGAGAGAGAGAGAGAGAGAGAGAGAGAGAGAGAGAGAATAGAAAACGAGTCTGTTTCTCTGTCTGCGTGATAGTCAAGTAAATATGACAAGATGTGTTCTAAGCATCAGTTAATCCAATGGGACGCCTGCTGAGTTCAGGCAAAAGCATTTTTCCGCTCTGTCTTTCTCCGTCTTTCACATCTTCTTGCCGTTGTTATGTAATTATGTCATTCATTGTTTATTTATATACAGTACACACATAGTAATTCCACCAAAGCTTGCTCAGATAGAGAACATGCTAAGGGCATACTGTAGTCTCATTATATTACATAAATGCTCACATGTGAGACACATTAGTTTGGTTTCTCACAGATAGAAATAGTTTCAGTCTTTCTTTGGGAATTAAAGATCATTCTAGTGAACATGCTCATCTGAGAATAAACATATTTAGATTCTTTGATGTAACAGGGTTTTCTACAAAGTGACACCAACATCAAGCTGTGCCGTGATGCTACAGCTCGGTAAAAATATTTGAAACCTTGCATTTATTCTCCCTCGTATTATTCACAACTGTCTGTTTCTTTCTAGATATTTTGACAAATGGTTTCTGAGTGGTTTTGTGTTCATTCAATTCAAGTCAATGGCATTCAAGATTGTTTGGTTATAAAAACATTCTTCAAAAAATCTTCTTTTGTGTTTTGCAGAAGAAAGAAAAAAGCAGGTTTGGAATAACATGAGGATGAATAAATGATGATTTTTTTTCAATGAACTATCCCTTTAAATCCACTATGTTGTATTAGTCTTTATTTGTAACGCCATGGTACTGAAATCATTTACTTTAAAGTTTAAAGATATTTTGAAGAATGTTGTTAACAGTCCCCCATTCAGTGACCTGTGAGGACCCAAACGCATTCATTTTCAACGAGAGCCTGGCGACAAGAGCAAACGAGAGCATTGGCGACAACTCAAAGTTGAGGAAAGTTTCAGGCATTAAGTGAACAATAAAACCTTCATTGAAACTTTATACACACAGTCGCACCAGCTGTTGGCATCAACATTGCCCAAAATCATTTTTTCATCTTCTTTTGTGACAAAGTTAAGGGACATAATGCAGCGAGGGATGACTGTTGCTGTGAGTCACCTAAACAGAGCGAATGTTGATCGGTGACCGCGGGCAACAAAGGGCTGGATGGAGCTCAGAGCGCCGTGACTCAAACTGTGCCCCCTGTGCCCTTGAAGGCAGGCGCAGTAATGCGACAAGAACAAAGACATTTGCAAGTACTCTCTCTCTATCATAGACTTCCTCAGAATCTCGACCCTTTGCCACCGCCGCTCGAGTACCACAAACCCACTGAGCCACGAGAAGCCCCAGAGAGAGCCACACACTCATCCTTCAGCCGGGGGAAATCTCTGGATCTCCTTCTATTTTCCATGAAAGCAAACATATTGTAGTGATCAATCCTCAGGCCGAGCCAAAGAGAAGCAGAGATCATGCTGTAAGCCAAGATCCATGTTCATATGCATGTGCTGTGTGTTTTGGTCTGAAACACACTGGTTAGATTAAAAGCGTTAAAAACACTGTCTGTTCTTTTCAGCATCATCACAACAGTTCATTAAAACAACATGTGATGCACTATGGCATTGACAGAAGATTATTTTGATATTCCTTCAACAAAACAAATCACAGAAAAGACTAAATGTATATCAAATAAATACATATTGTATTTTTAAGAAATAAAAATTATAATTTTTAAGAATGCTATTTTTTTATTTTTAACCTAAAAATGGAGCAACACCTGTTTGTTCTTTTTATTGTTGGTGTCTTGCATCAGGTTTTTTGCATCAGCTAAATATGTACTTCATAGTCTTGTATGTGTGCGGTATGAGTGATCGCTGTATCACAGGATCTAGAGGCCGGAAATCTCAGCAGAAATGAGAGAGATTGTTTTGATTAAGATTTTTGCTTCCTTTTCACACACTCTATGACAGGCCAAGCTCACTTATTTGATGTCAAAGTGATACGTGCCCACAGATCTATGTGTTTCTGTGTAGTTTTTGAAATAAAATAAATAGATTAACACATTCTTAAATATTCTGAAATATTCATAGTCTAAAAACTTTTTCCACCACAGAGAACCTTTTGTGTAACAATATGGTTCTGTGACCTTACAGATTCTTTATGAAACCATACAGGACATCCCAACAAAGAACTGTTTAGGAGCCTTTTTTTTAAACAAATAATCATCCCACATTCACACAGAGGTGCAAGTTCATTTCTAAATGCTGCCACCTTATGGACTAACACTGGTACTTTTAAATGCATGAATGCACAGTTATAATGTTGTCATTACAGAGAGCTGATGATGAGTCTAAACTCCCATATGGAAAAACACAACTTACTAATATTTTCTAAATACATTGGCCTTTCAAATGTGTTGAATACACAATATTACATATTATTTCATGTCCATTATTTTATATCCTGTCTATTTCATTTAATGCAATACAAAATTAAATGTAATCCATGTACACTTATGTGTAGTGTGACACCTTAAGAGAAACTTAAAAGAATCGTTCATTTGAAAAAGAAAATGTCTTCCATCATTTATGTACCTTATGTCAGTCCAAAAAGCACGGTTTTGTTTTTCTTCAGCAGAAAACACAAAGGAAGAACTTCGGCGAGAGAACATCACTGGACCCCTGGTGACTTGTAGACACAAAACCACGTCAAGTTTGAAACAAATGGGCTGCATAAATGGGCACATGGCCATTCATGTGTTTGTGTGTGAACTATTCCTTTAACCGGCAAAATTGTAAATTAATCTTTTGTATTAGATAATCTGACATAGAAACGCGAAATAAAATCATTACACCATTATATTTCCTAAACTAACACATGACGACGATGAAAGGGTATCCACATTTCCTGGAATTAATATTCACAGCCAAGGCTCCGCGGTGTTGTGACATTCTGCCAAACTGTGAGTGACGTCCGTTGACCGTTCCAAGATGGCGGACGTGCCTGGAGAGCTTGAAACTGCATCTAGTTTTGATATCTATGCTTACAACTCCCTTTTCACTTCAAGATGAGCGTTTGTACTTTCAATGGAAGCCAGCAAGACGGGTGGTTAGTTTGACAATAACAGTACGCATGCGCAAAGCGTTTGCAGCTTGGACCGCCCATGAATCTACAGCAGTAAACCAACAACTGTGAAAGTGAAATGTGACTTTTATTTAAATAAAAATAAGGCTTTTTTAAATGAACTGTTCATTTTTAATTTTACATTAATTAATTTATTGTTATAAAATTAAGTTGTTACATTAAAAGATGATTATCCTCACTCATTTTTGCAATGTCAACAGCAAATAACAGTTTTAAGGGCGTGAGTTGGGGTATTAGTTACCATTGCCAAGTCTCCCTTATGTAACACATCTAATCATGAACCGTGTCAAACAATGTGCAGAAGCAGAATGAATAGCCGGTCAGATCAGACTGTTCAATGCAAACTCACATACTTCACTGAATGCAGCCACTTTCTATTCTCTTCAGAGTTTAGTGACCTGACATTTGAGCACATATTGCTGGAGGAATTTGACATTGAACTATGTAACCGCTAGTCTTTGCCAGTGTAAAGAGTACAACAGTTTACAATCTCTGTGTACTATTTCTCTCTCATGCACACATTATTTCACATGACATTTGCTTGGTTAAGTATGTTTTATTGTTGGAGGACTTTTAAACTCATTATACTTAGTTTCTCACTCCCTCTCACACACACACGCACACACACACACGCGCACACACACACACACACACACACACACCTATACGCACGCCCACACAAGCACAAACACAAACACACACACAGGCACAGAGAGTTATGCAATAATCATTGGCAAGCTGGACTTGGACAAACACTGAACTTTTTCTCTGCAGCAGAGAGAGCAAGAGAGACGAGTATTCCACACTAAGGTAAAAACAAGGTTCAAATCTGTTTTGTTTTCTCTTCTTTTTCTCGTTTCTGTTAGATCACCACGTTCTGTTTGATCATTTCTGTTTCCTTCCGAACTTTGATCTGATCGTGGGCCTGTTTTCTCCCTTTTTCCTTTCATGAATATAACGGAAAAGCTTTCTGTGGTTTCTTCGAGGATGACTAGTTTTCAGTTTTCATTGCTCAGCATCAAAGATCTTCACCTTTGAACGTTTTATAGAATGTATTGAATATAGTAAATGTTCCACATGTTTTGTTTTTTGTTTTTTGTATATTTTGACCAGACAGTTCACTGTGTGAGCCGTTTGTGTCTTTAGGAACATGCTATCAGTGTCTTCTCTAAAAATACCTCACACAATATCAAGCCACATCTGTGTTACAACTGTTGGATTGTGCAGAGATAAATATAAAGACAGAAAGCACATTAATGATGTAACCTTGATTTTTTAATTAATATTTCAAATCGTATAGTGAACGATATACCAGAATTAACTTTTGATCTTTTTTTGTAAACCAGGACATGATGAATCTTCTAAGATCCCCTCACTGTCTCCTCCTTCTTATCACACTTCTCACCACACTGGCTTCTTCTGGTCTAGCTGGCAAAATCCTTGTTTTCCCCGTCGACGGAAGTCACTGGATTAACATGAAACTGCTGATTGAAGACTTACATCACCGGGGTCACGAGGTCAGCGTGGTGAGGACCTCCACCAGCTGGTACGTCAAGGAGGACTCACCCCACTACAAATCAATAACCGTCACCCTACCAGAACCCGTCAGCATCGAGGACCAAGATTACTTCGTCTCCTTCCTGAATAAGATGCTGAAGATCCAGAAATCAGGAGGCTCCCCGCTGGCCATCATGCAGTTCTATTGGCAAATGTTGACGGCACTCTCTCAAATACATAAGGAGGCGAGTCAGATGGCGGTGGAGATGTTTGAAAACCCTGTACTTATGCAACAGCTCCATGAAGCACGTTATGACGTAGCTCTTATAGATCCAGGTTTACCTGCCGGGGTTTTGGTGGCTCATAAACTTGGACTACCCACAGTGTTCAACGTGAGATGGATCACCAGTGGAGAAGCGCACTCGGTTGTTGCACCCTCGCCGGCTTCGTACGTCCCAGCGTCCGGGAGCGCACTTCCCACTCGCATGTCCTTCATTGAGAGGGTCAAGAACATGCTTCATTATTTGCTGAACGCATGCATGGACCAATACAGCGTGTTCCCAGTTTATCAGGAGTTAGCAACACGTTACTTTGGCCCTGAGACCAGTTTCAAGGACATGCTGCAGGCCACGGACATCTGGCTCATCCGGTCAGATTTTGTCTTCGAGTTCCCGCGTCCGATAATGCCCAACTTCGTGCACATCGGAGGCTTCCAATGCAAACCCTCCAAGCCTTTACCTGCAGACCTTGAGGAGTTCGTGCAAGGGTCGGGAGAGCACGGAGTGGTCGTGATGTCGCTCGGGACGCTCGTAAAAGGTCTACCGACCGAAATCACCTCTGAGATCGCCGCTGGTTTTGCACGGCTCCCCCAGCGAGTGATTTGGAGGCACCTGGGTGAGCGTCCTCAAAATCTGGGCAACAACACACGTCTGGTTGAATGGCTGCCTCAGAACGACCTTCTGGGTCATCCTAAAACAAGGGCGTTCGTGGCCCACGGCGGAGCCAACAGGGTTTATGAATCTATTTATCACGGCATTCCGGTGGTCGGGTTGCCGCTTCTATTTGACCAGTTTGAGAATATTTTGCGTCTAGAGATACGAGGGGCCGCTAAAGCGCTTGAGGTCACTAAACTGGACAGCCAGAGTTTCTATGCAGCACTGCAAGACGTGTTGCATCGTCCGTCGTACAAAGACAACATGATGCGGCTCTCTAGGATACACCATGACAAGCCCGCACATCCAAGAGACAGCGCCATCTATTGGATAGAGTTTGTGATGAGGCACAAAGGGGCGGCACATTTACGGACAGAGTCTTATAAGATGCCATGGTACTCATATCACTCGCTCGACGTATTGGCATTTTTGCTGCTCCTGGTGCTGACTGTAGGAGGCGCTGTGATTTTCACAACATGCTTCCTGTGTATCAGATTGTGCAGGACACAAAAATCTAAACTCGAGTAGTGCGTGAACGACAACAAAATACAATCAATAAATATTAAGTGGTATGATCATGAAAAAACTCATTGTTAAATGGGTAAACAGTATGCTTGTGTCTTGACCTAATTCTGACCTAATTCTATTGTGTTTACTTGTAAGAGTATGTCATGTCTTGTCGAAAGAGAAATAAACAATAAACATTGTCATCTAGTCAAATGAAAATGTTTGTGAAGTTGTTTACCTTTGTGTCACCAAATGCTATGCATTTTGAAAGCTCGGCCAGAAGGTGTCAGCAGTGTGTTCAGTGGATTTCAATCTTTTTGACTTCAACCATACCAATTGGCACAGAATAAAAGATTGTTATCTAAAACCCTTTCGAAACACTCCTTTCATCTGTCATTTATCAGACAGACAGACCGCTCAAAACTCATGTTGGGTTGCTGCTGGAACTTCTAAAAAACAAACAGGATTGTGCAACACTGTGTACACTTTTTTAGAAAAGCCACATAGAAATAACTTGTTGTCTCTCCATTGTAAGGTGATAAAGAATTTCAACACAGACAAAAATATAACATTTTAATGACAAACATTGCAGAATGTTTACAGAGCCAAAGCATAAACATAACACATACATTTGTGTGCTGGCATTCGTCTGTGGTTTGCATGTCAAAGAAAGTGTTGAAAGCCAACAAATCTCTTTTATGAACAATTACACAAACTACTTACAAAACAACATGTGTACCAGACCACATCATTCAGACCTTTAAGACATTAAACATCATATACTTAATAAATAACTGCACACAGAATAAAGTCTAGCAGGATGTGTGTAAAACATTTAGTAAATGATGTTAAAATTTGGATAGAACATAGTAAAACATAAACCAGAACTTGGGGCGATTTTTTATTATTTCTTATTATTCTATTTCACATTCTAATCTTGTAAATTATTTCACTATTTCTATATATATTATGTCAAATTAATTTTATAAATAAAAGTCATAATTGTTTGAATTCATAAATGTGTTCATTATTTTTTACTTTATTTCATTGATTCATTTATTATAAAAAATACTTGTCCTTTTAAAGTAAAAAAAATATTATATCAAGTGTCCTATTAGTAAACTGCAAATAAGAAAGTAAGTTAACTCTTTTCTCAATGTTTACTACAGATACACTTAACGCAGGCCTACCCAAAAGTACACTTTTATAAAGTATTTTTGACCTAATTAAAATCTAAAGAGATGGATTTACTAAATACAAGTACAAGTATGTACTACAAAAAATATACTATATAAATATAAGTATACGTTTTTGTGTACTTATTTTTTGTAAGGCATATCTACGGCTAGATCGTGAACAACCCTTCCTGTTTTTGTTGTATCCATTCTGCCACAATCATTAGTGTGTGAATAATTCCAGCTAACTGAGTTTGTGTAGACTACGCTGCAATACTTACATGATGTGAAGAACATGAACTTACACCCAGTTTCACTTTGACCCTTCATCTACAACACAAACAGTCAAAGGATGCTGAGGCTTCATGCACTAACCGTTAGTCTCTTAAACTGCTCTTCCAGACCACGATGTACACTATGAAGGGAATGATGATGATGGGCAACAGGGTTGCAGCGAGCACCACTTCGGCCGGAGCGTCGGGTAATTCATCTTCATCATTGCACGAGTGAAAGTATTGCTGATGTATCGCCACGAACAGCCCCTCCACCACTCGATTGGGGTAAAAACACTCAGCGAACATGGACATCGTCTCCAAACACTTGGTTAACTCGTGGTAACTTCTGGACGAGAGAAAAACAATACGTGTTTATTTCAATAAAAACAGAAGGGCTCAAACCTCCTCCTCTGCCTCTTTTATTTTAATGATTTGTGTGCGTTACTGGGTGTGTTATAAACCTTAAGATTGTGTCCACAGATTTTAGTTGACGGATCGGATCATTTTTAGAATCAGATAATGTCTTGAATACACTACAAAATCTAAAATCTAGACATCACACACTTGCACACTTTTTGAAACTTTCATTGGAAACACAGTAACTCCAATTTTTGGCTGAAGTACCACTTTTTATGATTTTTTCGAGCCACGTACCCCTTGACCAGACAACAACCTTTTACTTTAAAATACGGTGAAATGAGAATTTATTTTTATGCATCTTTGTGTGGTCCTTATTTCATAATACTGTTATCATAATTTATTGATTTTCATTATTTATTCCTGAATGTCAGTTTCTCTCGCGTACCCCCATTTGAGAACCAGTGCTCTAAACTGATCAAATCTACAGACTAGTGCAGACTTTCTGAAACAAGTCCGGACTGAAAATCTGAGCAAAAGTCCAGTTGTGTATTTTAGCCTTAATGTAAATGCTAATCTGAAGATATCAACAGATTAATTTAACAGAGAATCTTGTTTCTAAACTGTTAAAATCTTAGGCTGTCATGCATGTGTTATTTAAAAAAAGGGTTTTATGGGCTGGTGATCATCCATTACGTGTCTCAACTGACTTTCTCTCGTCTTGTCAGATGTGTCACTGAATTATGAGTTGGCATCAACAGTGCTGATGTAATGCGTGTTTGCGCGTAAATCGCGTCATTTACGCTTTGACTCTACACATCTTTAGGCTACTTTAACTTTACACAGCGGTTTAAGTTAAAATATACGCAAGTATGCGCTTTCATAGACTACTCGAAAAGATACTGGAGAGAGAGCGCGTGCACGTCATCTTTTACTGATGAATACAGGTACAGTTAATCCACGGTTCACATGCATTAACCGTACGATCAGTTTCACCAGTGGTGTGACTTTTGTTCCCATTTCTAGTACACGATATCAACATTACAAAACACTAAAAAACTAATTTGCTTAAAGTGCTTAACAAGTATTTTTTTCAAATGTTCTAATTCTATACGTAACCGACATATAGAAATGATCAAAATATGTTTTGGCAAATAATCTTAGGTTTATAGCAACCACAAATACACAGAGGGGGAGTTTTGCACAAAATAATTTGTGCCCGCACTGATGTGATGACATGTTTATGTTGCACGCGCTGTGTTCTGTTTAGCAGTCTTATTCGAGGAAATTACGCCCATCATTTAAACTGCGATGACTGAGGCAAATATAAATCTGTTCAAGGTCACACAATATGCAAAACCAAAAAACATTCTTATGTGGTGAATAAAGTCTCTCGGTTTGTTTAGAAGAACATGACAAACAGGATATAAAAATGACCTTCCTTCTAAGGAGTGCATCCACAAATTTGTCCAATTTCATATTTTTTAAATTCACATGTGGAACAAATTTACAGTATTTTAAAAGATATTGATATTTAGTAATATGACTGTAGATATGAGAGCGCTGTAAAATGTCTCATTTCTACTCAGCAGTTTCATATGCTCCCACTGAAAGAGGTTTAATTCCTATATTTGTCATATCATTATTTATATATTTACAAGAATGTCACTGTAGAAAAGCACATTATAATAGTACACACATTAAACCTTCTTGCAATTACTGCAACCAAGACACACTACGAATTTTACACCCGGTAATCTAAAAGTAGATTTCAGTTTGCAGTAACTGCATTAGGCAAAAATTTCTGTTAGTCTATTTTTGAATCCACTGCAATAAGTAAGACTTACAAGCACACAGCAGGTGTTAAGGTATACAGTAGGTGGTTTGTAAATGAAAGTTTTTTTTGAAAGTTTTTTTGGTGAAATAATTTTAAACCAGCACAAAGACATGAATCACAGACACAAGGGCTCTTGTCAAGGGGAAATGTCTCTCACTCTCTTGCTCCCTGAAGTAGTCGGTGGCAAACGATTATTCCTTCACATCCTGCTATTGTTTTCTGTTCCCTTTTCCTGTCTGTGTGCATTGAGTATGAAGTTAAGTAGCTTTCCTTTTCTCAGCGGAACAATGGATATGAAACCTTTTGCACACATTCCTAAGTTTAGAAATCAAACTTATGCTTTTAGAGCGTGGTGTACGATGCTATTCACAAAACTTTCATTTTTTTAAGATCTATAGAAAAGGCGTGCTGTAGCCTATTCAAAATATGCACATTAAAAATAGACACACATTTCTTTAGCATTGAACTTTAAAAGAGAATCAGATTGCAGGAGCAGAAACTTCAGAAACGTTTGACCTGTTCTGAATGAAACTTCTGATCACACACAGTGATGCACCAACAGGACTCGACGGAAACGAGACTCTAGACGTGTTTTATTCTAAGTAAAGCTGCATGTGAAGATGCTCTGGCTTACCTCACGATCATCTCCACATTACACCAGTTATCCACTCCGAGTTCAGTCATGTTCGCATTGAAGTTGACTCTGCAATACCCTCCATACTCCATCAAGATTTCATCATTACAGTGAACATAGTGATGGTAAAGTTCTTGATCCTGAAAATCCTCTGAGAACCACCAGAGTACATTGATTTTATGAAAACAAATCGTTGAAAATAAACTGATGGTCACAAATGGACTGTCTCTTTTACCTTGGTCCTCATGTGTGGCATTACTGTCTGAAAGAGAATTAAAATTGATCGTAAAAGAGGGATTTATGAGAAAAAGGCGAATTAAATAATTAAATAATGCAAATTAAAAGTAAAGTGAGTGATCTTGAGAAAAAATACAGTATACTGTAGAAGAGCATTCAAATGATGAATATTAATGTAATGATGCAATTTCATTTGCAAAAAAATATTACCTTTCTATTTTAAATTTATAAATTTTTTGCCATGTAGTTAAATTATAAAAAATACTTGTGCAAAAGTGGATAGCAAAAGCAAAGTGGATAGCAAAACTGTTGGTTTTGGACAAATTGAAAAAGTTCTTTTAAAATCTCTGACTTTAATAGTTTTGTATCTCAGCAAATCAGTCTCATGTTCTGAAACCCATACAGTAGAGGAGAGACATTCAGTAGCCTAGAGCATGAGATTATAGAGACCTCGGAGAAAATCTCATTTTCCTCACCTTCAAATGCTACAATGTTCTTCTGTGTTGTTTGACCTGAGAAAGCAAAAACAGTTGGACAGCATAACTGCCGGTTATGGACTAAACGAAAAAGTTGAAAAATATTTCTTTGCATCAAACTCACTCCCTTACCTTCAAGTGCTACACTGTTTTTTTCTGTTTGTTTGGCCTGAAAGGCAAAATAAATAAAAATGAAACAACTGCAACACAATAGTAAGTTCAGCACTAGCAAAGCTGATGACATTTCACATTAAGCTTTCACACCCAGGTGATTTACAAAACCAATCTCAAACAAGGCTCGAGGTTGTTTATATACATATTTGCATAAATCTCAGAACAAAGATTTCTACCACAGATTATCGATGAATCCAATAAAAGCAAAAATAATCCAGAGAGTTGACAAACCATTTTGAAAGACAAAATAAATGTAGAGATGAATAATGGAGGTATGTGAAGCGTGACTTGGAGTATCTAGGGATCTTGGACACAAGGAGAGGTCGTGCGACGTGCGTGTGCTCCTGAAGGAATCACTCCACCCCTTTCTCTCCTATGAGAGCTCGCGGATCATTTGGGAAGAGGAATTTCTCTGAGCTTCAGTGTTTATGCAGACAAAAGCATTCTCTTCACATCCTGACAAATCTCTGCAAGTTTCTCCGAGGGACCTCTATACAACTTTATCATATAATTGTCCAGTGATGCCTTCTCCACCTTAAAGATGTCAGACATGCCATATTCTTACTTTGAGTGTTACTGTCTGCAACTTTACATAATATACAGTACATGTTGAGGAATTCTTTATGATTCCCAAAACACATTACATTATTTTATGCTTTTATTGTCTGTTAAAGACTTTTTAGCAATTTTGAATGACGAATAAAGATCTCTTACAGACCTCCTTTCTTATTCTCTCTGTGAGTCACAAGTTTAGTCATATATTTGGGTAGAGTTTGGTTTGGTTGAGCTGCCTCATAACTTGTGGTTAGTAGGTGTATAAGAGTTGTATTTGGGAAGAAAATAAACATATTTAAAAGATGTTATTGCTCTCAGATCAGCACATATCCTGCTGTGTTTTTCACCACTGAACCGTGTGCTACTGTTAAATGCAATTTCTTCAAGAATAAAATAAATGAAAGATAAATCATTTTTTTGTTAAATGTATACTGTAGTTTTTATAAGTGGCTAAAGTAAATGATTTATAATCAGAGCACCATGACGAATTAATTATCACACAATATTTTTTAGGGAAAGAAACATTGACACCTTTCAAGCTCTTTTGGATACATATTTACTTTTATTGGTCTCAATAAGAAACAAAATGTTGCAGTGTATCTGGACTGAAGATGTCTAAAAGGCTGTTTCATTTCGAAATCTAGAAAATACATTTCACATTTTAAATGCATTTTTTATACATTTACAGGCTTATCCGGAGCAAGTGAACGTGTTAATCCAGTATTCAAAATCATTTTTGTGAAACCTTTGCTGAGGCCCAAAATGAATATGCACGGCCTACAAATATCCAATAATAAAATGCAAAAAAATGAATTATATTAGTGAACATTCTGTTAAGAAGTAACATTCAGGTATGAATGTTAATTAAAATATACAATACCACACTTAGAAACCTTAGAAAACGTAGAAACACAATTAAGACAATTTGCTGACCAAAGTAACTTCATCTATTGAAATTGCAGCTGTTGCATAAACAGTTCAATTCATGTATTATTTAACTGTGAGAAACCACAACATTAAAAAGACAAATATTATTCACAGTTTATCTGCACAGTTTAATAGGCCTATTTACTGGCAGATTGTCTCTTTTGCTGTTGTTTTGTAATGAACACACTTTTTTCTGCATCCGCTCCAATTCGTGCCATCAGGGGACTTTTAAACCAAGCGTCTATATTTACACGACAGCATGATTTATGTGAGGTTACTCAACGTTTGCACGAAATCATGATTCTGAGCACACGGTATGTTGATGTGCTGCCGTGACACACTTTAACTCACAATTGACCAGGGGTGAAAGTTTAAACAATTAAAAAAACAAGATTGTTTATTCTTATGTGAAGAATACGGTTTAATTGACTGTTTATTTTCGTAGTTTGTCCCAATTTTACAATTAAACTTTGCAATAAACAGGAAACAGTTAGTTTTTAAACTTTTAATAAAAAACTAAAGAAATAAAATAATTAAAGCTTCAGCAATATTACTAAATGTCACCAAATGTGTGCATACGGTAGGCTATATCTTACATTTTTTATCTACAGCAAGAGCACACCTGAAATTATAATATGTCATACAAAACATGCACAGCATCAACGCATGTTCAGGTCACGCTCTAAACTGAATTGGAAAACAAAAATCACTCATCGACGAGTCCAAAAGCAACGACGAGTCCTCATGAGAGAACCTGTGGACTTAACTGATCATCAGCCCAGACAATCTCTGTCAACAATCATGAGCAAAGATGGACCTTTTAATCCTAATACTAACTTTAATATTTTTTTGTCTTTCTTCTTGTAAAGCTGCTTTGCAACAATGAAACGTTGTGAACAGCGCAATATAAATAAAACGGACTGAATATATTTTTACACATACGATCGGTCTGGTGCATGCCATGCCAAATGCACACGCAATGCAACAGATGCAATATGCCAGCCTGTGCATATACGTGCATCCGGCCGTCTGTATGTGTAAAAAAATTAATTAAGAAGTACAAACAAAGCGAAAGAAGAAACACAAAATGTGATTTTGCTGATCTGAAAACACGTTCTTTTTATGGCATCTGCCTGTAGCTGGTGAAGTGTGAAATTGCCCCCCCACCGCAGACAAATGTGCGTATTTTTTCAAAGTGGTGGACTATCTTGCTTATCAGCAGGTTTTTCTTAACTGGAGATCTTCCACAATCGGACATTTTTGCATTCAAATACTACAATTGAACAGTTCAATTCACATATTGGTAATCAACAAAACTGAAGCAATTAAAACACTGCCATGTTTTCAATGCGTTTGTGCCAACCAACACAAATCAGGCCCTATTTTTCAAACTCAGCAAAATAAATTCTGGGATTGTCTTATCTGGAAAGAATACAGACACAACTGTCTTAGATTCAGATCCTGTGCATTGGGATCATGTCATGCCTTTAAAATGCTGCCTACAAAAGTAAATGACTACGTTTCTCAGCCAGTCTCAGATCAACCTCGTGTTTGCAGTGTGCAAGACTTTATGGCCAATTTCTAATTCCTTTCACAAGCGAAGCGCAAGAAGGTAAAGGTGAATCAGGTCAAATGTGTTGTGTGTGCGCTGAACTGTGTACGGCACGCTGCAAGTAAACATTGTACCCATCAACGTCCTGCCAACCACAAACCACTCAAAACAAAACAGAGAAACGGTGGGAAAGAGAAAGAAATGGTGGAGGATGAGAGAAAGAGAAAGAGAGAGAGAGAGAGAGAGAGAGAGAGAGAGAGAGAGACAGAGAGAGAGTGAGAGAGAGAAAGAGAGAGAGAGAGAGAGAGAGAGAGAGAGACAGAGAGAGAGAGAGAGAAAGAGAGAGAGAGAGAGAGAGAGAAGGAGAGAGAGAGACAGAGAGACAGAGAGAGAGAGAGAGAGAGAGAGAGAGAGAGAGAGAGAGACAGAGACAGAGACAGAGAGAGAGAGAGAGAGAGAGAGAGAGAGAAGACAGAGAGACAGAGAGACAGAGAGAGAGAAGAGAGAGAGAGAGAGAGAGAGAGAGAGAGACAGAGACAGAGACAGAGAGAGAGAGAGAGACAGAGAGAGAGAGAGAGAGAGAGAGAGAGAGAGAGAGAGAGGGGGGTGCACCCTGAGAATAATTTGAATTGCATATGTCTTTATTCTCAACTATTCAGCCGGCTCTTATTTCATTTTCAAACCTTTGTCAACAAATGCGTAGGAGTTTGTTTTCTGAAACTTAGAAAGTGCTCATTGGTCATAACACAGAAATACAGTATTTCACCACAACTGACCAATCACAATCAAATATTCCAGACGTTAAAACATTGAACATTTTAACATCCTTTAAGGTGTTGCTGGTCACAATGCAACATTCTGCAAAGTACACAATCTTTCATTACACACTACAGTTTAAATGTGTGACCCAACAAGAGTCAACCTCAGATTCTACTGATCAAACCTACATTTAACCGCATTATATGCATGGTCTATGCACCAGGGAAACCAGCATGACATTCGTTTGAACTCGAGAACAACTCGAGGATCAGGATGAGTTCAAAAAAACATCTTTCTTCATAATATTTCAGACTTACAATATCAACAATTTAACACACTGCATTCGGAAAAAAACTGGGCTGTTTGAACTCATGATTGAGTCAAAATGAAAACAGGTGACCATGAGCTGAAAAACAATGCAGTCTTCATCTATACGTCATATTTAATGCATTGACAAATAACAAGCTGGCACGCATTAAAATAGTTCAAATTAATTTCAACAAATTCAAATTATCGTCATATAAATTGTCTTTCTTCAAAGATAAAAAAATACTTCTAAAGAGGACAAACACCAGCAGTCTATCTTCCCAACATACCTTTAAAAACACTCAGCTGTGCCAAATGGCAAAAATAAGACAAAAGACTTCTGTAAATTAGGATATTAA